>NW_015506128.1:496533-554530 GCF_001515645.1 Sinocyclocheilus grahami | reverse complement strand
CACACACACTCTCTCTCTCTCACACTCACACTCTCTCTCACACACACACACACACGCAGAGGATGATAAATCTGGCTGATGCAGCACAGATCCTGACACGATGGTCAGACTCATCTGCATGCATGCGTGTGAATGCGTGTAAATATGCTGTTTGTTTCTAGCGCTCGCAGGCATCTACATGCTCAAACACACTCAGATTGCCTTTGAGTTTTCTTGATATTTGGTGGCTTTTTCTCAATTTGAGTCATGAACGTGCATGCAAACGTTCGAGACTCTGATGTGTTATGTGTTGTGTGTACACAACTTGTATTACAATTAAGATGTTTGCCTAAATTTCATGGTTAAAGGAAGAAACATTAAAACATGCATTGCCTCACACACCCAAATCAATCATGGGTTCATGAGATTAAAATACAATATAAACTAGAAAAGTATTAATCCTACACAATAATATTTGAATGAGCAATGTTTTCGTCAATAAACTAAAGGTCAATTGACTGAAATGTTTCTCATTGAAATATTTGAGTAGTGTGTAGAATTAATATTTTTCTGTTTAAAAAATAAATGTAAAAATGTTTAGCTCTTTACAATATTGTTTATAAAAATAACAGTTTATGTTAAAAAAATTAGTTGTTAAACAGTTTTACAAATCATATGTTCTCATGTTTATTTTGTGTAATGTGTAAGAACTGTTAATGTAAAAGGTGTTCTGCTTTTACCTTTTTTCCCCATAGTGGGATTTTTGGTGAATTTAGTGAAATATTAAATCTAATAAAATTCAATAAAGTTAATTTGATCTGCATATGTACAGTTCATACCCAGATTTATAACATGATATACAGGTTGAAATGTTTCACACATAAATCACATAAATATGAACAATTGATGAAAGATTAAGAATGACTGATGTTACAAAATGAAGATTCGTAATGATAAATAAATGTTCTTTTTAAAAAAACTTTTTTTTTTTTTAAATAAAAGTTAAGGGTCTACTGTTTTTATCTGATCTGTGTCTTTGCTTTTCAAAGTGTGATTTTCTGGCAAATTATGTTGAATCAAATTCAGCTCAGTTTGACCCAGAGCATAAAGCTCGGACTCATGTTTTATGAAAAATGTTTATGATGTGTCACAAATAAATGGCTTCAGCGTGGGACTGACCTGAGCGAATAGACGCGGCAGTGTTTGGACACGATGCGCTGTGCCAGACTGAACCTGCGGTCCAAACACAGAAGCCACGACCCATGATGCTCTGCGTCAAAGACGGGCGGCACAGACGCGGGTCTCTGGCAGGACAGCTTCACACACACACACACACACACACAGAGACACACTGAAGATCAGCATTCATCACAGCTGATTAACTCTGAACTGAACGCTGGGCTTGTACCTGCGGAGTGGAGATGTATCTGAGGAACCGATCCGCTTCCTCCTGTAGACCTCGAGTCTCAGCGGCCCACGGCTCCAGCCAGATCTTCCATCTAGAGACCTACACACAAACAGTTCGTCAAAACACGGCAGTGAACTTACTCAGAGGCGGCTGTGATGGACAGTAATGTCTGTTCAATATCTGTGTCCCTGCAGCACAAAAGCAGTGTTAAGTCGCTGGGGGATATTTGTAGCAATAGCCAACAATACATTGTATGGGTCACAATTATACATTTCTCTTTTATGCCAAAAATCATTAGGATATTAAGTAAAGATCATGTTCCATGAAGATATTTTGTAAATCTCCTACCGTGAATATATCAAAACTTAATGTGTGATTAGTAATATGCATTGCTAAGAACTTCATTTGAACAACTTTAAAGATGATTTTCTCAATATTTAGATTTTTTTGCACCCTCAGATTCCAGATTTTCAAATATTGTGCCATCCTAACAAACCATACATCAATGGAAAGATTATTTATTCAGCTTTCAGATGATGCATACATCTCAATTTTTAAAAATTGACCCTTATGACTGGTTTTGTGCTCCAGGGTCACATATATATTTTTCTTTTAGCAAATGTAACCTGTCTCATCTAAGATTTCCACGTCTTTAAACGTCAAGGTGCTCCTGTTACATATTTGAATCTTTCTGTAAAGTTAAGTATTCATTAGTGAAGATGTGGATCTTCTCTTTTCGTTTGATTGTTTTTATTCTAGTATTTTATTAACATTTTGACTATATTAGTTCTTTTTAAAAAAATATATATTTTCTGTTTTCATTTTGATCCTAGTAATTTTCTGTGCTTTTGTCATTTTTTTTGTTTTCTTTTTAAAAATGTTCTATTTTCTATTTTACAGCGGTGGCCAAAATGATTAGGACACTAGTATTTCCAGCAGCTAAAAATGGTTTTAAGTCAGTTATTTCTCTCTTTTGCTGTAGTGTGTCAGCAGGAAATATCAGTTTACATTTCCAAACATTCATTTAGCCATTAATTGTAATAATGCAGTGAGATTTGTGTGCTGCACACAGAGATGTGATCTGATCATCATCAGTCTGTCTGGAGTGACATGAAGAAACAGAACACACTGAGACAGACTCAATCCAGAAGAACTGACGCTTCAAGAAACCTCCTGCAAAGCTACAGTGCTGTTCAAAGTTTTAGGCACTTGTGTAAAAATGCTGTAAAGTGAGGATGCTGCCAAAAATAATGCCATAAATAGATTTTCTTAATCCGTTAACTTCTATTGACTAAATGAAATCAACATTTGGTGTGAGCATCCTTTGCGTTTAAAGCAGCTTTTGCCCTCGGTGCACTTGAGCAGAGTTTTAAGCTTTTGAAATATTGTATGTATTCTTGAGAATATAGCTTACGTTGATAATCAGTTTATATCCTTGAATAGAATCCCTGTAACTTCCGACAGCTTCTCCTCAATGCCATCATTGTCGTCCTACAGGAAGTGACATCATTTTGGTGGGAAAGCAGCAGCAGAAACATCAGTAAGTGTCTATTATCAGTATAATATGACTGATCTGTGAGGCTGGTTTGTTTCATGAAGTCTGTTTTCAGAGCTGGAAGGACTGATTCAGCTGCTGTCTATTTACTGCAGATTCCAGATGACGCTGTGGCTTTTATTAGAACTGCATTTTTTCCGTCCCTCCTTACAAATGTCAAACAAACCCGGTTCAACATGAGCGCAACATCTGGGGTCGCAATGCTTCATCCTCCCAAGTGCCTTCAGTACTATAAATATTAGCATGTTTTCTCTGTCTGCTGTTCAGTTATGATGTGCATTAAGAGTCCACATTCTTAGAATCTATCTGCGCTGCTCTTAAAGGAACTGTTCACCCAAAAATGAACATTTTCTATGAACATGTGCTCACCCCCAGGATCATCCGAGATTAGGATGAGTTTGTTTCTTCATCAGATTTGGAGAAATGCAGCGTTGCATCAGTGTCTCAGCAATGGATGTGAATGGGTGCCGTCAGAATGAGAGTCCAAACATCTGATAAAAACATCACAATAATCCACAAGTCTTCCTCCAGTGAAAAAGTGCATCTGCTGTTGTCTCTCACATCACATATGTGTTTAGAGCTGTTTAAACGCTGCTTGATCTGTGCAGATTTCTCTCCTGATTCAGCCCAGAACACTTCTTCACTGGAGGAAGAGTTATTATGGATTATGAACTCTCTGGTATTTGAGTTAAAAACATCTTAACGCTGGATTAGTTTCAGCTTTTGTCTTCTCCAGATGTTAACTGATGGACTGGAGTGCTGTGGATTATTGTGATGTTTTTATCAGCTGTTTGGACTCTCATTCTGACGGCACCCATTCACATCCATTGCTGAGACACTGATGCAACGCTGCATTTCTCCAAACCTGATGAAGAAACACACTCATCCCAATCTCGGATGACCTGAGGCCGAGTCAATATTCAGCAAATGTTCATTTTTGATTTAGGGATCAATGAATAACTTAGTGTTGTTCAAGGACCAACAAAATCCCAGCGAGTCTCTGGCGCACATTTAGCCGTCGGCTGCTCTGTTTGCACAGCTGCCTTCAATTAACTCCTGATATCCGCTCTTCAGACACGCAGAAGCCCTCGGAGCTCGTGTTAGAGAAACACACAAACGCATTCTGTGCTCATTTACAGACTGTAATTTTTAAATTAAGAGTTTGATAAACATCACAAGTGGAATATCTGAGGAGAAGTGGCTGAACAAGCCTGAAATAAGAGGGAATATGATTAACCCAAATATCTGGAAATATAACAGCGGTTGCCTGGAAACAAGCTGCGTGTCATTAAATGATCGTATGTTTGTAAACAAGTTTGTTTAAATCACTAACACTAAAAACATTGCCTTCACAAACCCCAGGAATTTGGTGGACATTTGGAGTATGTCTATATTGTAAATTAAACTCTTTTATTTCAGAGCAGAAAGAAAGAGCCTTGTCACTCCTGTTAGAAGATTAGAATGGCATGTGATGCTTTTTTGTGTTATTGTATTATTGAACAGCGTACACTCAAAAGTTTGGGGTCGGTGAGATTTTTTAATGTTTTTGAAAAAAAGTATCTTCTGCTCACTTAAGGCTGCATTTATTTGATCAAAAATACATAAAAAATTGTGAAATAGTTTTGTAATCTAAAACAGCTGTTTTCTCTGTGAATCTATATTAAACTGTAATGTATTTCTGTGATGCGCAGCTGTATTTTCAGCATCATTCCTCCAGTCTTCAGTGTCACATGATCTTCAGAAATCAGTATAATATGCACATTTCTGATTATTATCAATGTTGGAAACAGTTCATATTTTTGTGGAAACTGTGATGCATTTCATTTTTCAGGATTCACAGATGAACAGAAAGTTCAAAAGAACCGCGTTTATTTGAAATAGAAATCTTTGTAACATTATAAACGTTTTTCCTGAGCAACTTCATGCATCCAAATGTCTTAATTTAGATAGTTTTGCATGTTTGTGTCTGTGTTGATTCATATGCTTCCAATAGAGACTATAAACCCTTCCCTCAAAATGCTGAATCTCTGCTTTCAACATGTGTTTAATAGCACGCTTGTGAAGTTTATTTAAATATCAGATGCTCTTCTGCCTGCTTTCAATGCTTTAACATTTTATTTGTCCCCTTTATAATATCAGTCTATATTTCTGCTGCTGTATCTTTAAGACACCTGTATGTAAATGAGCATCATTCATTAGGATGCGTCACGTTACTGAATACCGAACAGGTTTTGAAGTGTAAATGTGGGCGGGCTTATGTTAATGAGCTCATGTTTTATGCACGAGTCATTTTCAGTAAATCGGCCAAGTGCACTGAAAAGGGAGCTTTGTGTGGTGCTTCGACTCAGAGGTCAGAGGTCAGAGGTCAGAGGTCAGGCCCTACTTGTGAAAGTCTTCAGAAGAGCAGGACGGCATGAATACGCTTTTGTTTAAGAGCATTTGTGACACGAACTAATTTTTACAACCAATACTTCTAGAACTGGAAAAGACTTGTGTTATGTTAAATTGCTTTTTGTGCGTAAAAATAAATCCTTTTAATCACAAACAACTGTAAAAGTCGTGTAAATTAATTGACAGTAAATAGGGAACAGGCAATAACTAAAACATATGCAGTTTAATTATTTATAATTGTTTTATTCAGATTTATTTTAATTAATTAATTTAATTATTTATAATTCTTTTGTTATATTATTTTAATACAGTGCCACTGTTATTCGTTTTAATTCAGTGTATATATTTTTAATTCTATTGAATTAATTTAAATATTTATCATTATTTGTTTTAAACAGTGCCACTCCTAGTTTGAGCAAATAAGAGTAATTTAATTGTTTTATTTGAATTTATTAATGTAATTATAATTATAATAATTTTTTTAAATATGGTTCCATTCCTAGTTTATGTAAAATTTATTTAATTATTTAATTTTAATACATTTTATTATTTGTAATTATTTTATTTAATTGTTTTAATATAGTGTCACTTCAAGTTTATGTAAATAAGAAGTTTAGTTATTTTATTTTTAAATATTTTAATTATTTTAATAGAGTGCCACTTCAATGTAAACAAAAAGTTTAATTGCATCATTTTATTTTAATTCATTAAATTATTTATAATGGTTTAGTTCAGTTAGTTTAATACAGCGCCACTCCTAGTTCAAGGAGATAAAAAAGCTTTGTCGTTATCGCAGAAGTACCAGAGATATCACGAGAAGCCTTCTTTGAGACTGAAGGTCTTCGATTCCTGGAGGAGTTAGATTATCAGTGTGAACGCAGTATTTGCTGCACAGAAGATGACCGACTCTCACTCACCCGTCTGTGGTGATTCAGCGCTAAGCAGCAGGTGGATCCAGCATCAGCTGCAGCATCTGTTGCCGTGGCGACGGTCCTGTGATGCTGGCTCTGTTTCTGGAGACGCAGACCCTCGAGCTGCATGTAGACGTGAGCGCAGACGCAGAGCAGACACAGCAGCAGACACATGCGCAGCAGCAGACGACACGCACTCGTCCTCTTTCTGCAGCTGCGCAGCAGATTCATCTCACCCTTCAGTCCGTGCATTCAGCTAGAAGCCTGCCTCCATCCTTAACGACAGAATAAACAGATTCTGCTTCACATTTTATAATGCATGACATATATTCAGACAGCTAGCAGCAGATTTTTAAGAACCAGGGTTGGAAAACCTGATAAATCAATGATAAAATAGGCCTGTGGAAGTCATTGAAATTAACAAAACCTTAAGAAGTCGAGAAAGTCTTCATAATGTATATAATTTTCTACCAGAGTTCAGGGATATTTGTCCCTTTAGGAGTTTAGGGAAATGTACAATCCCTTTAATCACTATAAAATCCACATAAACTCATTCATAATAAATACTGCAAACACTAATGGACATTTAACATGGAATTTAATTATTTATCATTTTGATTTGATTATTTTATTTTATTTAATTATTTTAAAATTTGTATTGAATTATTATAAATATAGCGCCACGCCTAGTTTATGTAAATAAAAAGTTTTAATTTAATTATTTAATTTATAATTGTTATTTAGTTATTTTAATGCAGTGCACTCCTCGTCTATGTAAATAAAGCTTTAATTTAATTATCTTAGTTATTTTATAAAAACTGCTGAACAACATCTTATCCTTTTGCATTAAGTGTCGTAATTTAGTCTATATTTTTCCAATATTAGTTTTAAGTCTTGAGCTTTTTCATAATGTGAAACTGACTCAGACTGATTTGATATGAATCATCTGATCTTTTCATTCGATTTAATTCGAAGTTTTCCATTCAGTCAATAATCAAAAATAGACATTAACACATGATTATTTTATACACTATTGTATTTCAAGAATTTTTATATTTTCCCGTAATTTTTTTTTAAAATATATTGTGACACAGTTAACACTTTACAAAAATTAAACCGAGTTAACATGAACTAACAATGAAAATACTTCTAAAGAATTAATTCATGTTAATTTCAACATTTACTAATATATTAAAAATCTGAACTTGTATCTGTTAATATTATTTAATGCAACTGAAATAAACTAACAATACAGTTACAATACAGTTTATAATTCATTTTTAAAGATTAAATACAATGTACAAAAAGTATAAATATATATATATATATATATATTATAAGTTAATAAAATAAGTTAGCAAATAAAAAAAGATTATTGGAGTACATTTTCAGTGCACCTTACACTCACTGCTCAGTGTTAGTTAATGCATTCACTAACAAGGACTCTTATTGTAAAGTGTAACTGGTTTTGTCCACCTCTCTCACCCTGTGCTCCTCGATCTTCTGCTCTCCATGTTTGTTTTGTTCACTTCTGTCGTTCTTCTCTCTGTCTGCATGCGTTCAGACACTCTGAAAGGCTTCGTGTACAATGTCCAGAGCTGATAAACATCTTCTCCACGCCGCTGTGAGCGTCTGAGATCTGAACACGCACATATTTGAGAGTCTCTCCACCCATATGCCTCTGGACAGATGAAGCTCTGTAACTCTAGACACACACACACACACACACACACACACACTCCGCCCCTCGACCGGAGCCTCAGCACAATGTTGCATGTTCTTCACGGGAGAGAAGAAAGAAGAAAGCTGCTCTGCTGCAAAGAATCATGGGAACGAGTTCAATCAGAAAGCCTGAGGAGAAAGAAGACGTGCAATGAACTTCAAAACATCATATTTGATCAATCAGGCTTTTATGGCATAGTGATAATATGAAGGAAAACAGCTCAGTTTTATTCAGAGACTCAAACTGAGCAAAAATATGACTTTGGTGCAGATGCTGATATTTCTATGCTGAAATTCTGCTGATGCTTGTGATGTAAATCAATGAGATCTTTATATCAGATACTGACATAAAATGCTCTAAATATCAGCGGTCGCTCTATATCTGCAGTAACATGTCTCAGTGAGATGAGATTGAAATGCTCCAAACATATAATGCAGTGATTGAGAGCTGAAGAAATAAAGGCTCCTCAGAAGATGTGAGATGTTCTGGAGGCTTGTGAAGATCATTCCTCCGCTGAGGAACAGTGAAAGTAAAGCTTCTGGAAACAAACGCTCCTCAAAAGATCCTGAGGATCAGATTTGAGACTCTAAAACATGATTGATGGAGAATCAAGTAAAGCTGAGCTGCTTCAGTGCAGTAAGTGTTCATCTGGAGATATTACTGCAGTTATTCTGACATTTACTTGATTAAAACCAGTCAAGATTTGACACGAGAAGCAGCAATCTATAGAAACCCTGAGCTGGTAACTGCGACTTATTTCTCATAATTGCAACTTTTTTTAATGCACCCAAACAGAAGCTCAACAGAAATCAATAGCGGTGTGAGAAGTGTAGTTCAAAATTAATTCAGGTCAGTTTAAAGAGTTCAGAGTCCTGCCGCTGTGCTCACTTGTGCAGATAAGTTTAATAAAATATATGAATTGCAGTAGTTTTCAGCTACTCTCAGGGTTATGTCATGTCAGATTCTGTCTACAGGCCATCAAAATCACAGCCAGATTTTAGGGATTGAACACATCTGAATGTAATGGTGTGCAATGTATTCTATCTACCAAAATATAATCCACATTCATACGTCTCTCTATCTTTCATTTAGTTTTGTCCTTGCATCAGTTATAAGATCGGTATATGAGTATTTTCTGCAGGTTCATCTTGAAACCTCCTGATTGTGTTTATCACAAAGTCCTTGTTTAGTCAAAAACTAATTTTGCTGAGTCCAGATCTGAAGTTATAGATTGAGCAAGATTGGGAAATTGCATTATGCAATATTTATTGATACTGTGATTGAGACGAATAGGTGTGTCCAAATGGCTGTTTGTCTGCTCTAATGTTTAAATTTGTTTGCGCTATCTTTTTTTTTCTTCGGAAAATCAATGTCAAACTCTATTAGCTTTATTCTGTCACAGCGTTTGCATGAACTTTGGAGTCGGGGGCTGAAATTTTAACATGAGTTTGGTTTGCTATAAATCTCCTGCTCAGAAATCTGAAAGCTGTACTGGAGCATCATGGGTGAAAATAAGCTCAGTCTTTTGCTGCTTTTGAGCACCGTCGCCTTGTCAAGTAAGTATAGTCAAGTCACATTTATTTTGATAGTGCTTTGTACAATACAGATAGTTTCAATAACAGTGTTAATGCTGTAATTATACAGCTTCATTCAGTTCAAATGTGGATTCAGTTCAGTGTGAATGTTGCAAAGCTCATCAAAAAAGATTTCTTTCATAATTTTCTTTGCACTGCAAAAATGCTTTTCTTCTTCAGTATTTTTGTCTTTTTTTTCTCAGTACAAATATCTAAACATTCTTAAATCAAGATACCTTTATTTAAGATGCAAAATGACATAAGGAGTTATATCCTGAAAAAAAAAATACAATAAGTCTGCCAATGGGGTATGAACATTTTCTTTTTATTTTTTTAGTTCATTTATTTATTATAAATGTTTTATTTATTATTTTTCAATAGAAGAAAAATCAATATAAACTCAAAATATAATTTTGTACAGATCTCATGTCAAGAAGAATATTTCCAAACATACAAATAATCAGATCCAATTTATAGAAATGCATACATTAAAATAAAATAAGACATAGGTGGTCATTGTATTAATAGTGGAATTTGTATAGACATAGGGTCAAAAGTCCATAAAAGTTGCTAGTTGTTTATTTTTATTTTTATTATTATTAGATTCATATGAAATTAGACCATTTATGCATGAATTTTACTTTTCTCACCCCAATGCCATTGCAATAAAGAACTTAAACTAATACAGATTCACATTTTGGACGTTTTCAGCCCTGATTACAGTGTAATGACATGCATTTTTTATTACAGACGCGCAGGATGAAGGACCACCATGCTTGAGTATGTCTACATGCAAACCTACAGCTGTAATGATCTAAATTCAATATTAAATGTCAGCATGTATTTATGCATTAAATAATGTTTTAATGAATTGCTCTGCTGTTTCTAGTGGCCAAAAGATACAAACCCTTCAACAAGTATGAATACTTCTATAAGACAGAGTCTTTGAACGCTTTGAATGAGGCGGTCAATGGCCCCGAGGCCAGCTGCAAGGTACAGTATGAGCTCATTTCCCTACATCAAACACTAAAGTTACTGCCGTTTTGTCAACAATGCAGTGTGAATATCGCATTAGGTTGAGATTGCAGTTCCTGGTACATGCAGCTACATCTTGCGCACCACCGAATGCAAGCTGAGAGAAGCGATTGGCGTCAATGCAGATGGAAACCCAGTGTTTGGAGCTGCTGCTGGCACCGAGGACTTCAAAACCGCCATGGAGAAGTAAAGGCCCGTTCACACCAAGAACAATAACTATAACAATACTAGCATCCATGTCGGCAGGCGATAACGTTCCGTTTATTATAAGGGTGCACTGCAGTTTTAGTCTGCCACTTTAAAGGCGCAATATGTCATTTTCGCCGCTAGAGGGCGCGTATTCAAAATAAACAAAGGACTAGTTTGATGACGCTGTGACTGAGTGTGGAATCATGGGAGTTATGGTCTTCATCCCCACAGCCGATGCAATCCAACGGGACTCGGGCAGAAATCATGTTCATGGATGAGCTAATGATTTATTAGCGTAGTAGAATGAAGCAGAGTGAGGCTGAAAGCCGCCGAAGTGAAACGAGGCGCTGAACGAGCGCGACACACGACTGGAAAGCAGCGGAGCTTTTATTATGCCACAGTCGAGCGCTTGCGCTGCTTCCGGTCGTGCGTATGTGGGGTAAAGCAGCTCTGTTTTATCATACTAGATACATTTAGTTCTGTTATAATGCTACTCTGTGCGGTCGTCACCGGTCTAATAAAATGCATAACATAATAAAGCGTCTTTCTTGAACGCTTTGAATGAGGCGGTCAATGGCCCCGAGGCCAGCTGCAAGGTACAGTATGAGCTCATTTCCCTACATCAAACACTAAAGTTACTGCCGTTTTGTCAACAATGCAGTGTGAATATCGCATTAGGTTGAGATTGCAGGTCCTGGTACATGCAGCTACATCTTGCGCACCACCGAATGCAAGCTGAGAGAAGCGATTGGCGTCAATGCAGATGGAAACCCAGTGTTTGGAGCTGCTGCTGGCACCGAGGACTTCAAAACCGCCATGGAGAAGTAAAGGCCCATTCACACCAAGAACAGTAACTATAACAATACTAGCATCCATGTCGGCAGGCGATAACGTTCCGTTTATTATAAGGGTGCACTGCAGTTTTAGTCTGCCACTTTAAAGGCACAATATGTCATTTTCGCCGCTAGAGGGCGTGTATTCAAAATAAACAAAGGACTAGTTTGATGACGCTGTGACTGAGTGTGGAATCATGGGAGTTATGGTCTTCATCCCCACAGCCGATGCAATCCAACGGGACTCGGGCAGAAATCATGTTCATGGATGAGCTAATGATTTATTAGCGTAGTAGAATGAAGCAGAGTGAGGCTGAAAGCCGCCGAAGTGAAACGAGGCGCTGAACGAGCGCGACACACGACTGGAAAGCAGCGGAGCTTTTATTATGCCACAGTCGAGCGCTTGCGCTGCTTCCGGTCGTGCGTATGTGGGGTAAAGCAGCTCTGTTTTATCATACTAGATACATTTAGTTCTGTTATAATGCTACTCTGTGCGGTCGTCACCGGTCTAATAAAATGCATAACATAATAAAGCGTCTTTGGTGTTTCCATATTTTCTACAAAACAAAACCAGAAATTGAGGGGTTATGACTTAATTGGCAGGCGACACAATGACACTCCGTGTCACTAGTTAAAATAGCTTATTTCTCTGGATTTAAACATTCTATAAAAAACTTTGGGATAATGTAAGTACACAAGTCAGCAAAATATATAACACTGTTCTAGTGGTTTTTGGATATTTTAATTAAAAAAATCTTACATATTGTGCCTTTAAATGCACAAGCTCTTTAAAGTCTGATTCTGATTGGCTTTTTATTGTTCATCTAGGGCTGTTCGATTCTGAAATTTTTAATTGATTCTGATTACTGGTTCTGGAGTCGACTCTGGAATCGATTCCTCACTGTTGTTTTAGATTCTTTTTTTCTTTATAGATTGGATAAATGTGTTTACCTAATCTCGCTGTGACTACAAGATTTGGAGGCTTACGTCGTTTTGCACTTCTTTAGTATTCAGTGATTATTATAATCATCTATTATATCTTCATGTATTCTGGTGCGGCGCTCAAAACCTTTCATTGTAGACAACAGAACAAGCCATTTTAAACTAAATAATGAGTTAAAAAAATAAATCAGAAAAATAATGAGAATTGTTCTTTTTATATTCTTTAGACACCCGAAAATCCGCTTTTGTGCATCAAATGTCTGTATTGTATGTTTTAGGTGCAAAACTTCATGATAGGAAACTTGTCCAAGATGTATTGGCAAAACGCTGCAACAGTTTCTCTTAACCGATTCATTAAACAAACTGTCAACCGGTTCATGGAGGTGAATCAGACTTCCCAAGACTATTAACAAGCAACCAAGTGGCAATTTAGAGAACTAAAAAGGCTATTAAAGAGGAGTCAAATAGCTTTGATGGAATCGATTCCAACCTTTGGAAAAGATTCTCGATTCCCAAGTCCTCGGAAATTGATTCTTTGTGGAATCAATTCCCAACCCTACGTTTGTCAGATTAGAACAATTGTTAAAACCGTATAGTTATAGTTATCGTCCTTGGTGTGAACAAACCTTAAGTGTTGTCTTTGCTGTCACGCATGTAAAATCTGTCCATTCCAATTATGAATCTGCAAGAAAGACATATATCTGTTATATTCAACAAACTCTTCTCTCTTTGTTCAGACATCCTCTGAAGTTCACCGTTGAGGGAGATGATGAAATCAAGCTTTTCCCTGAGGAGGATGAGCTAATAAACATCCTCAACATAAAGAGGGGAATCATCTCTGCTCTTGCTGTCCCTGTGCTTGAGGAGGACAGGAACAAAGAGATGGTCTGTTGATAAACTTCACTCTTGAAAGAGAAAGATGGTCACACCAAACCTACCTCTGACATTGAGACTGTTTTCATTCCAGCCCACCATCTACGGCCTGTGTAAGACTGACTACGTCGTGAAAACCAGAGAAGACATCGACACTGAAGTCACCCTAAACAGAGACCTGTCCAAATGTGACAAGTTCAGACCAATCAAGGACCACACCAGTCCCTTGGCCCTCATCACCGGCTTGGTTAATTCTGAGACTTAGGTTTAAGTTTTGTGTAAAATTCCAGTTGAGACGAGTGGAGTGAGATCTCCAATGTTTTTATTTTTCTCTTCCAAAGCACCATCCTCTTGCTCAGCTGATCTGGAGCAACCAGACCTGCAACTACAAGTTTGACAATGAGCAGCACCACATGACCTCTGGAAGTTGCACTGAAAAACATGTTCTTGTGCCTTTCTCATACAAGTAAATGAAGTAAATAACTTTTCTGTAGCTCAAAGTGTTGAGCATGGGTTTGATTCCCAGGGAATGCATGAATTGGTAACATGCATACCCAGAATGCAATGGTAGATACTTTGGATAAAAGCATCTGCCAAATGCATAAATGTTAATTGCTTGATTTTTTCAACATAGCTGGATGGTCATGCACTTCTGATGTTTGTCTCTATGGCTATGACTAGGGGAAGATATGGAGTGACCAATACTGGTAAACAGGCCTTGACTCTTTTAGGAGTTGCTGACTACAATGACAGAGTCTTTGAACACAGTAAGATAACGATTTGGCGTCAATGTTCATAACTTGCTTGCAATGTCAAACAAAATGCAAAATGTGCTGTTATGCCTCCAGATGTGGCCAATATGAAACCCCTCCATCTTGACCGCAGTGTTGACATGAGCCCCATCCAGGATAAAGACGCCGCTCTTGATGTTCTGAGGGAACTTTCGGGCCTTTCCAAGACCAACGATGGACGCAAGAGAGCCCACTTGGCCCACAAGCTTGTAGCTGTGATCCGCAAGATGGAAGCTGAAACCTTGACAGCCACTGTTCCTGAGGCCCTGGAGATTTCTCGTTTTTTGACGTACCAGGCTTTGCTACAATGCGGCACCCCAGAATGCAACAGTGCTATCATGCAGATTTTCAGGACCTTTGACAGGTCCTCAGTTGAGATTGACGCTGCTGTATATGGCATGGGAATGATACCCCAGTCCTCGCGAGTCCTTGTGAAGGAAATGTTGGCGATGGCAAAGTTCAAGCCGACCAAACCAATCTACTATGCTCTCAGCCAAGCTGTGAGAAGGTAAGGAACACGTCTTTAGATTAAGGTAAAAGTAAATCAACTAACATATGAGTTGAATTTTATCAATTGGTAGTTCTGTGTAGCTCAGAAAGTAGAGGATGGTTCCAAAGTCTTGGGTTCAATTCCCAGGGAATGCATAAACTGGTAAAAAGTAAATCTTGTGTGCAATGGATAAAAGCGTCTGTCAAATACATAAATGTAGTGCACCTTAATTTGCAACCGTGTGAAAAGACATTTTCAGACAAATCTCAGATTTGTCCCACTGACTCTCATCCATGTTTTGCATAAGTGTGTTTTGTACATAGATGTAGCATTGTCACTATTTCATCAAAAGAGCATCTTGTGTTCTCTGTGTGACCTAAGGCTCTATGAGTCCGATGGAGTCACCAATGAGATCCAAGCAGTGGCTGATTATGCCCTTGAACAGATTGGTGATTGCACAGGTGACCAGGAACACGTCTTTCTTTCTCTAAGGGTATGTTAACACAAATTCCTACATGCTGATAAATTAATCTTCAGACTCTACAGCTAAGCATCATCTTTCAGGTCATTGGCAACATGGTGGTTGCACTGGGAGCTGCACGCCCTGCTTTGCATTCTTCTGTTATTCAATGCATCAACCACCCGACTGCCTCCCCTTCAGTTCAGCATGCTGCCATCCAGGTCTACAGACAGATTCTTGTACCTGAGGAGGTGAGCTGTTAAATATGCCCACAGCTCTTGGCTATCCTAAAGTCAGTCTAAAGATCATTTCATGCCTTTTAAAGGGTCGTGAGGTGCTCATGCATGCTGTTCTAGACAGAGATGCATCCGTACAGAAGCGTGTTGCCGCCTACCTCATCTTGATGAAGAACCCTACACCTGCTGAACTTGCTCAATTGGCAGCAGCTGTCCATGTTGAGGAAAACCGCCAGACCAAGAGCTTCATCATCTCTCATATCACCAACATGTTGAGCTCTACAGCACCAGAGACTCAGGAGTAAGTATGGAAGAGAATGTGAATAACTTATCAATCAAATTTTCAGAAGAAAATGTAATCTTGTTATTTTTACTCCCTAGCCTGAGGTGGAAGGTTCAAGAGGCCTTTCAAGGCAATGAAATTGGAATGATCATGGAACCCACCAAACTCTCTCGATACTATAGACTTGGATCTTTAGAGGGAAATATGATCTTTGAATCTCCCAACGAACTGCCAAGGGAGGTCATGCTGGAGATGACCTTGAATGCTTTTGGATTTGATATGGACTTCATTGAGGTACAGAGTCCAATAAAAGTCTGACATTTACTTGATGTGTTAGGTATGAATGCAATGGTTTTATTCTTGCTTTCAGATTGGCATGGAGGGTAAGGGCTTTGAGCCTATTGTGGAGGCCCTCTTTGGTGATGATGGATTCTTCCCAGACACTGTCATGAAAACCACTTTATACGCTACCGACAATATGCCCGCCCAACTCATCGAGGTCTTGGACAACATGCTGCCAATCATGAGGAATGAAAGGAAAAAGAGACAGGTATTAAATGTGGTAAAATTAGCAAATGGACATATTTCTTCATAGCAGGATTCCAATCTAAATTTTCTGTGTGTTGTAGGCTATTCAAAACATAGTCAAAGAAATCAGTGATAATGTCAACAAGCTTATTGAGGACTTGAAGGCCCAGGATACCCCTGAAGCGATGGTGTACCTCAAGCTTCTGGGTGCTGAACTTGGCTATCTTGATGCAAAAGATGGCAAGATGATTCACAATCTCCTTAAGATGATCCCCACTGATGTGAGTACAGCTTTTCCAACCACATTTATGAATGCATTTGCTTAAACAGTCATCTGAACTATATTTTTGAAATAGTTTGCTAAAAGACTGCTCTCAAGTGTCGACAACGAGCTTTTCCTTCACTACATCTTCATGGATAATGAGTTCTATCTGCCCACCGGTGCTGGCTTTCCATTGAGAGTTGCTCTGTCTGGTACCTTTACACCTGGAATCAAAGGAGGATTGAGGTTTAGTCCAGGCATGGTGAGTCCAACACACTTTAGTCATGCATGTGTTACTATCAATATTTATCTTTCATTTCTGCTATTATACTAAAAGAAATGAATATGACTACACCACAGAAGGAATTTGCATTTGCGCTGTCTTCTGGCATTGAGTTTGTGACTGAGATTGGGACTCACTTCCCAGACTACGTTCTCTCCGGTCTGGAGATGCACACTAACATCTATCATGAGAGTGGCCTCAGAGCAAAGCTCTCTGTGACCAACAACCAGCTCAAGCTTTCCATTCCAGCTCCTCGTGAGCCAACTGAGCTCATCAGTGTGACGTAAGACATCTTGACTTGAAATGCAGAAAAAGAAACTAACATTAAAACAAGTCAAATAATTATTTTACATTAATTGTTATTGTTCCCCATATATAGCAGTTCTCTGGTGTCTGTTGTTGGTGCCAAGATTTTGCCCATTCATGCCAATGGCGAGTATATTAATGCGGAAGTATGTGCTCCTGTTTTCCCTGGATGGAAGCACTGTACAGTCCTTAAGTATCCTGATGATGCCGCCCCTTATTTTCCTCTCAATAGTGATACCAAGTAATGGAAAATCATCTATATACTGATATTTAAATCATATTATTCCTAGGACAATATTTTTCATCCACACTGCATTTGTGTTTAGATTTACTGTTACGCTCTACCCATCGGTAGAGGTCACAGAGTATACTGCCACCATCAACTATGCCTATGAGGATGATTCAGACAAAGTCACATTTAGCATAAAGGCTGAAGGTACAAGGCTACTAAGCTTACTAATTATCTTTTTATATTATTATATATAATAAGTCTTTTTTCATTTAATTACTATCAGGAACACCCTTTGAGGCCACAAATACAGTGATGTTAAACAGAAAGCAACACACTGTATCATCAGAGTTGCTCATTGCCCCTCTTCAGCTTTATTCTAAAGTTTATGCAAAACTAAAGCATGATGAGAAGTTGACGTTGGAACTTGAGAGTGACCTAAAACTCCCTGAGACGACTTCTGTTCAAACACTCATTCTGAAATTGGGTACGTGTCCAAAAATTCTTTCTGTAATATGAATAGAAAATTTTAGTAAATTATTTACCACACGATTTTGAGCCTATCAAATATCCCTTCAATCTCAGAGAATGAGAAGATTGAAGCTGAATTAAAGTCTCATGTCAATTCTGAGATTCAAAGAATCATTTCCAACATCAATGCCATTGAAACCATTGTCAATAGCCTTATTGATGGCCAGACTGCCCAGAATGAAAAGAAAGTCCGTGATATCCTGGCAAAGTCAGCTGCGGTAAGATAATGAACTTACCTCAATTGATTTTTTCATCAGGTTTTGACGAAGGAAATGTTTTTAATTAAATGAAAATGAAATAAATCTACATTGTTGATATTCCAATTGTGCAGTATTTGGGCATTCCTGCTTTGCCTGTGTTCGCTATTCCTGAAAGACTGTTCCTGAATGTGTGAGTTAAAGTCTCTAGTATGGTGAACTTTCTGCACATAAAACGCAATGGTTAAACTGTAGTTAAAATTTACATTACATGTTTTTAAACAGAGAGGTTGCTGCTAAATATCTCTTTGGCCATCCTTACTATACCATCACTCTTCCCTTGCCCTTGGGTGGAAAATCCACTAGAGATCTAAACTTTCCGATGACTATCTCCACCCCAAATCTGATTATACCTCATCTTGATCTGGAATTTGAAGCTACTAGCATTAATCTTCCAGAGGTCTCCATTCCTGTGAATGTGTCGCTGTCTGTGCCGACTCTTGAAATGACAGAAATGTCCGGAAAACTAAGCAGCAACTTCTACAACTTAGAAACAGCTATGTCTGCTGCCAGAGATCCTTCTGCAGACCTACGTTATTCTGCTAAGTTTGAAGTTACCGGAACAAGTCCTGTTGACCTCCTATCCCTAAAGGTTGAAGGTAAAAAAACATGCATTGTATACACTTGATTTGGATGATTGCTTATTGATTGATTCATTTTCATTTATTGCACAGGATCTGCTCTTGTTGAGCCCACACCTGGCAATTCTCTAATGACAAAAGTAAAAGCAGTGGTTCACCACAAGATTATTGATGCCACCATCAGAGTTGAGGAGGAAGTAAAGCTTGCTGAAAAACTCAGTGTGAAATCCAAAAGCAAGCTTGATGTAATTAGCCTTTTTGGAGTGCAAATTTCGCTGGAGCATAATGGAACTTTTGAAGTTGATGACGAGGAGATCTCTGGAGATGGAAACCTGGAAGGATCCTTCGAGGCTGGTCCAGTCAATGGTTCAGGAATCCTTACGCAGTCAGTCTCTCTACTCCCATCCAGACAAGAGGCAAAGATTGATTCTTCATTGAAAGTAGACTCAACACTTCTTCAAGCTCGAAACTCCTTTGCTTTAGCTTTTGCCAATGGAGGACTGATAATTCTATCCAACACTGCAGCATTTGATGACCATCTAACAAACACTGCTAACATCACCTTCAAGGAATTTCAGCTTGCTCTAAATACTCATACAAAAACACAGGCTTTTGGCCTGAAGATCCAAAACATGGCTGAGACCAGAGCTGGTGCTGAAGCAGTCAGTGTTAAGATTGAGACCTCTACTGACATCTCTGAAGAACGTATCCATTCCCTTGTGGCAGGAGTATTGGACATCAATGGTCTAACTATTCACAGTGATGCCTCTGCTAAACTTATGGGACACACAGCTGCACACAAAGCCAATCTGAACCTCAATATGGATGGCCTGACCACCAGTGGCACAACCTCACTGCAAAGCGCCTTTACTATGGAGGAGGTTAAGCAGACCTTTGAGATCAACTACAAAATTCTAACTGCCACTGCTAAGTGCAAAACAATTGGAAATATCATGGGAACACGCATTAACCACAACACTGAACTGGAGATGGCTGGACTTTCTGGCAGAATCAAGAATCGTGTACGTTTCAACTCCATGGTGTTTAATGTTGAAACCAACACTTACGGTACAACTATTCCATTCAGTTTCAATTTTGATGCCTCTGCTAATGGTGATAATGACATATACCTGTATGGACACAGTAATTGTGAGTTTAATGCAAAAGTCCTCCTGAAAGTAGAACCACAATCGATTGCTCATTCTCATGAATTCAATATCTCAACGCTCCTTGACATAGACAGTGTCAACATCAAATCACATTTTGAGAGCAAGTCTGACACTCTGCTGATCCCATCTGAACAAAAGACTAAAGTGACTGTTAAAGCTGAAGTGAACAACAATGCCATCAATCAGGAAATAAGCGGTTACAATACTCCAGCACAGTTTGGGCTGGAAGGGTCTGGAACAGTGCACACCAATTTGTTCAACACTGCCAATACTGCTTACCAGGACTTTGTGGTCTCTGGTTTCCTAAAGTATGGCAAAAGCAATGACAGACATTTAATTAGCTTGCCTTTCCTTGATGGTTTGCTTCTAGTTCCTGACAACATCAGAATAACACTTGTAAGCATAGGCGAGACCCTGAGGAATTACATCAACAAAGAAGGGATTGCTTCCAAAATTCATAACTTATCTCAGCATGTTAGTGACTTTGTGTCTAATTTGAACTTTGAGAGAAGAGCTGTCCAGCTGAAACATACCTTGATATCTCTATCCCAGGAGTTTGCATTAAAGCTGGAAAATCTGGTGGCCTCTCGAATCGGTGCCTTTGCGAAACTAGTGAGTGATATAGGCAACTGTTTCAGTGAGGCACTGGAATTGACTGTGAAGGGTATGCTGGTTGAAAATGTAGTTCCAAAGCACATTAGTACTTTGATATTTTCCATCATTGAGGATGTTAAAATATTTCTTAGCTCGATCACCACCCAGAGTTACACAAAGCTGAATGAGATCTTCCGTCCTGCCAATGCTGAGAACAACAAACCTGACAGTCCTCTTCAGATTCCTTCAGTTTCAACAGCTCTTCTAGTGCCATCTTTTGGAAAGCTGTACGGTGAGGTCAGATTCAGCAGCCCTGTATACAACGTCAGAACCTCTGCAGAGTTCAAGAACGCCTCAGAGAGACACCCTCTGTTCACGGCTTTTATTTACTCTAAAGGAACCTCTCCGAAACATAACATTCTGAATTACAATCTAGATTCCACTGCACAGATATCTATGCCTAAGATGAGTCCTGTAACAGTGTCTGAAACTCTGAAGTTAACACACGTTTATTTGACTTTAGACCAACAGGCATCATCGACTCTGAATGGATCTGCCTCTAACAATGTTAATTCTTCATCTTTCTCTCTTGAAACTTTATACAAGCACCAGGTGAAAATCCCCTCACAGTCTTTGTCTGGTGAAGTCACCCTGATTCAGAACACTATAGCTTTCCAGGATGGTGCTGCAATCACCCTGACAGTTAAAAATGAAGGATCTAGCAAATTTACTCTTGAAGACTTCTCTGAGGAAGGCACCCATAAGAGTGACCTGCATTTGAACATGGGCCTTAGCACCGCCAAGCTGACTTTCACAGGCCGCACTGACAGCGCACATTTGCAGATGAAAATGAAGGTGAATGCTGATGCTGTTGCTCTAAGCCACATTGAATTCAATGCTCGTGTTGAAACAGAGTCGCCATTTATCAAGAACAGTTTGCTGGTTGTTTCTGGAAAGGCTTGCTTCAGTGATTTGAGTATAGAAATCAGTGCAGCCCATGACACCGAGCTTGTTGGACCTGTCAGCGGTGTCCTCTCTAACACTGCAAACATCATGACTTGTCCTTGCGTGGTTGATATTCACTTTCAGAACAAGGGTAATGCCAAGATCAAACTCTATGAGTCTTTGTTAACCACTGTTGATCTCCAGAATGACTACACTTTTATCTTCAACCCTGACCTACAAGAATTTAGCACTGTGGCAGTTGCCTCTTTCAACCATTTCAACTACAGCCATAACTTCACAGCTAACAATAACGAAGCAGAGATGGGTATTCACACTGTTGTGAATAGTGTAGCCAGCTTTGAGTTCTTAAATGCTGCAGAAATGTTCGTGCCAGCCATTTTCAAGATTCCAGCAGTCAAAAAGCTAAAACGGAGTCATGACCAACCCATTGATCTAAATGCCAAACTTGTCTACCAGAAGAGTGGGTTTGCTCCTTTACTGGGCAACCTGGTCTCTGAGGTGTCTTTCAAGTCGTCTATTCTCAACCTCAGTGCTAATACAGGTATTTATCCGAAGGATTGCTTGATGCATGTTAGTGCCACAACTGCCTCTGTGTTTCAGGAATTGAATTCCAAGCTTGATGGATCCACTAGCCTGACCACAAAAAGTGGACTAAAACTGGCCTCTTCTTTGTCTTTGGAGAATGCTCACATTGAGGGTAATCATAACAGCACCATGACTCTGGAAGACAACTTTGAGGCTGTATTATCTGTGGACACAGTTGCTAAGATTCATACAACAAGCTTCACTGTTAATGCCGCTCATCAGCTTTCTGCTGACACCAAAGCCCATCCAAAGGCAGAATCAAACTTGACAATCAAGTACACCTTCGATCAGTCAGACTCAGCAGCTGCTGGACATGGAGATGCTAAGAATACCTTAAAGCTGGATGCAACTCTTTCCTATATCACCTTTGAGTCTGTAAGCCAAATAACCTCCAATTCTACATCCCCTGATGGTGTCACAATTAAGGGAACACTAGATAATGAAGCTAACATCTATGTGAAAGCTGATGGTCTGAAATCCAATCTGAAGACCACTGGAAATGGATGCATTGGTTTTAGATATTCCAAGTTGTGGTTTGACATTAATGACCTGCTGACCGTGGAGGGAGGACTTGACCGTATATATTCTTTGCTAGAAATTAATTCAAACTATACATATATTGATGGTACAGATTATGACCTTGCAATAAATCACACTGCTCGTGGTAAAACTGATCTTGTTCCCCTGAGCACCCTCATGGCTGCTGTAGATATATTCTTGACTCAGCCAAGTTATAGAGATTTTGATGTAAGATATAAAGAAAGTACTTATTCATCAAACAGCTTTGCATTCAAAACAGAGACTTTCTCTCGTTGGTATAATTCAAGTACAGCAATATCAGGAGATATGTTGAATGATTTACCTAATGCGGTTGTGTATGAGTGCTCTTACAATTTCACTTCTCCATCTATGCTTCTGGAGTATCAGGGTGGCTTGCATATAATTCCCGTTTACCACAATTAATTATTGTTGAAAACAAGAAAAGGTATTGAACTATACATTGGTCTTTATTTACTGTATGCTTGTTTACCTTAGACCTCATAATCACAGACAAGCAGAGCCAGAATAAATGTAAAAGTCATTCTCAAGCACAATGATGGAAGCATGTTAGTCATTCTTATAAAGCCCTGAAATATTGCTTGTCCCAATCAACAATAAATGGATCCAATCCTTTTACTTGACATATACTCAGTTTTACTTGACTGAAAAAAAATCTACATTAAATTCTATTTTTGAAAATGTTTCGCATTTTGTGCTGTTTATTGTTTACTCACACACACACTCACACACTCTCGCATTATACACACTCAACACACACACACACACACACACACACACACTCACACACACACTCACACACTCACACACACACACACACACACACACACATATAGTTTTAGTCAAATGCGATAACTTTAACCAACACTGGAAATCATCTGAATGACCAGAACACAAGGTTATGGTTAAATGCGGGTAATTACAAATATTAAACAAGTTTTCTTGTTCAAGAACAAAATTCTCCTCACCTAAACGAGAACAGCACCGCATACCAACGGTTTTTGCAACGGTTATATATTTAAATATTCATGACGTAATACAAAATCAGCCTATCAAATGAATGCTCTCAATTTATCAATGAGTATTTATTATTATTATTATTGTTGTTGTTGTAACAAGAACCAATAGGAGGCAGTACAAGGCTTGCTTAGAAAATACAAAGATATAGGAGTTGCCTTTATGCTTTTACGCTTTTATAGAATACATTGTTTATAAATAAAATACGAAATGTAAAAATTGTTTTAAGCCATACCATGTAACTTTATGCAGGGCTGTTCCGCATTAATAAAGTGTGTTTATTGTTATGTAACTTTTATCAAGTCCATGCAGACCTAACTGTGTTTACGTTCTTCTTTATGAAATATCTTGAAATCCAAGACATCTTTATACACGCACAACGAAAATAAAAAATGCGTAATACGCGACGTGCTGACGTCACAGTCACGTGGTAACATTTGAAATTAAACCTCGAATCGCACAACAACAACAACAACACTACTGTACTGTCAGCAAACAGCATATTATTCAAGCGAACTGCGACGAAATAGGAACATTTTATGACTTTCGGAGGTATAGTCGTGACTTTTACAACTTATAAATACGCGTAATACGCAATACAGGCGCTACTGTAGTGTTTTGACGGTTTGAACGTGATTAGCTAGTAGCTGTAACGCTAGCTGTAGACCCACAGTTAATTGAATATTAACCCAAGCGCGTTATTTCTAGTGTTTGGAGTGCTAACAACCGTGTTGTGTTGATTTAAAGCACAGGTAACATCGCTCAGGATGTCTTTAGAGCTTGAAAAACTGTCGACTCATCACAATTGGAGGTAAGACATGAATGCTAAAGCTAATATCGTTATGTTTTTACTGTGGTCACTTAAACGTCCACCAATTTGAGCCGCCCTATTTGCAAATATTATCCAATTGACAGCTAGTTCAATGACAGATTTGGAAAATCTGGCTAATTTGGAACCATAACGTTCTTGCAAGTTTGTGGAATGCTCTTTTAGAGGTCTCTGGTATTTAATAATGTTATCAAAAAGCTAGCGCAAAAACGGTAACATGTGTACATTGTTCATGAAACATTCTTTTTGTACACATTTTTAAAATGTTACTACTTGTTTTAGAACGTTCAGAGAGAACATTCAAAAGTAGCGTTCCCAAAATCATGTTGCAAAATTATAAAGTGCAGTGTTCCCTTAAAGAGAGAGTTCACCCAAAAATGAAAAATCTGTCATTAGTTGACGGTAGCCATTGACTTCCATTGTATTTTTTTCCATACTACGGATGTCAATGGCTACCGTCAGCTCTTTGGTTACCAGCATTCTTCATATTATTATCATCTTTTGTGTCCAACAACTTGGATCAAAGTTGATTGGAACAGCTTGAGGATGAGTAAGTGATAACAGAACTTTAATGTTTACATACCCCAGAAAAAAATCATTTTAACACGTATATGCAAAACTTTTAGAGAACATTCAGAAATAAACTTAATGGACCCTTTTCACAAGACTGAGATGACACGATTAACGGTCATCAGCATCGTAAATCCTCAAGTTTTTCATATTTATAAATGTATGTACGTTTATAACACTATTCTTTGTATTATATTACCTTTGCATTAAATTACAAAAAAACTAGTTAACGCTAATGCAGCGTCTGTGGGAGGGACGGTCAATTTGACATTGTGACTGCCGTTTTCAGTCTCTCAATTTTTTTCCTTTTATTGAACTATTGTTTTTCTTTTTGCTATTTGAGCGAATGCAAAAATATATATTTGTGGGATTCTCCCATTCACTGCTCTTCAAGCTAACCCAACTATGACGACTTCTGCTGCTGAGGAACCCGGAAATGTGAAAAACGAAGAAAAACAAAGGTCCATGGGAAACATATTTTTGTTAGCTGGGATAGAAGTAGTGCTGCTGATAATGGGCCAAACAGACTCCGCTATTGGCTCGTAATGGCCAAATATCATTCCATATATCTAGGCCTGTCACGATAACAACTTTTTGTTGTGCGATATACTGCCCCATAAATAATTGCGTTAAGCAATGTTATTGTCATTTTAAGACCATTTTATGTTACTGTATAATCATAATATAACAGCATAATAATGCAAGAAGGCCTACACACTTCCAAACGACAACAAAACATGTCATTCTTAAGAATATTTAGATCATGGAAATGAAGTATCAAAATATTAGATACCTTAAAAAACTTGAATAAATAGTCAATATTTTCTAACATAAAGTGCAAAGAAACACAAAGGACTTGAATGGAGATTTTCCCATCTACAGATTTTCTTTTCTCTGTAAATGAAGGGTGCACACTATTGCTGAAAAACACAATCACTACTCGGCAGCAGATGTCCGTATGCACAAAGACCATATCTGCAGATGAAGCTTTTTTGGTAGAAGCATTTAAAACATGTGAACGAGCAGCTCGTGACTGCACCACGTTATGTACGAGAAGCTGCAGAAGACACGGGCGCAAGTGGAATGCAAAAACAATTTTTTTGTAACGTTTTTATGTAAATATAATGGGCAATATTGCATCACTGAAAATTGAGGTCATGTACATATATGTGACCCTGGAGCACAAAACCAGTCATAAGGGTCAATTTTTTGAAATTGATATGTATGCATCAGCTGAAAGCTGAATAAATAGCTTTCCATTGATGTATGGTTTGTTAGGATAGGACAATATTTGGTCGAGATACAACTATTTGAAAATCTGGAATCTGAGGGTGCAAAAAGAGAAACACAAAGGACTTGAATGGAGATTTTCCCATCTACAGATTTTCTTTTCTCTGTAAATGAAGGATGCACACTATTGCTGAAAAACACAATCACTACTCGGCAGCAGATGTCCGTATGCACAAAGACCATATCTGCAGATGAAGCTTTTTTGGTAGAAGCATTTAAAACATGTGAACGAGCAGCTCGTGACTGCACCACGTTATGTACGAGAAGCTGCAGAAGACACGGGCGCAAGTGGAATGCAAAAACAATTTTTTTGTAACGTTTTTATGTAAATATAATGGGCAATATTGCATCACTGAAAATTGAGGTCATGTACATATATGTGACCCTGGAGCACAAAACCAGTCATAAGGGTCAATTTTTTGAAATTGATATGTATGCATCAGCTGAAAGCTGAATAAATAGCTTTCCATTGATGTATGGTTTGTTAGGATAGGACAATATTTGGTCGAGATACAACTATTTGAAAATCTGGAATCTGAGGGTGCAAAAAAATCGAAATATTGATAAAATCACCTTTAAAGTTGTCCAAATCAAGTTCTTAGCAATGCATATTACTAATCAAAAATTAAGTTTTGATATATTTACGGTAGGAAATTATCTTCATGGAACATAATCTTTACTTAATAGCCTAATGATTTTTGGCATACAAGAAAAATTAATAATTGTGACCCATACAATGTATTGTTGGCTATTGCTACAAATATCCCCCAGCGACTTAACACTGCTTTTGTGCTGCAGGGTCACTTATTGTGCGATAAGTCGATATATTGATTATTGCGACAGGCCTACATATATCTGTCTGCGACTGTTTGAATTGAACTCTCATCTCATGTTTTGTAATCATGACATTTTGGCTTCCACCGAAGTGCTCCAGGCGTCCCGTCCCAGACGGGCCAGGTTCAGGAGGAGCATGAGTCTCAGCAGGAGGGTCATGTGCAGATCATGTACTGTAAAGATCAGGTGTATCAGGAAGACGCAGAGTTCAGCTTCGAAGAGCTCCGAGCGCAGCGCCACTACAAATCTTTGAGCGGTACGTCCAGATGCTGTTAGACATGCTTTAGTAAACATTCACATGTCATGGATTTGGGTCTGTTTGGTTATGTGCCTCAATCAAATGTATGAAATCAGATTTTTGGTTTTGCTCAAATAGTGCCAAATAAGTCTTGGTCCAAAGTTATTATAGTAAAACCAAAACCCTTTGCTAGGGGGAAAAATACTTTTCTTTATTTATTTATTTTTCTTTCTTTCTTTATTTTTGGTCTGGTTTTCTGGTACAGATATCTAAACATTCTTAAGATATGTTTACTTGAGAATCAAAATGACAAACAATATCAAGTCTTGATTTCTGAAAAATGTATCAGAATTATGTGAGTTTATGCTTTAAATAAGAAGAAATTAACAACAACAGTAACAAAAAAATTAAGTTAATTCAAAGGGAAAACAAGGTTACTTTTCTGACCCCATTGACTGATATTTAGTCTATTTTAGGTTTAAAAAACTCACTTAATATATAAACTTTAACTTACATTTCTCATTTTCATTTAAAATCTAAACTGATGTACTAAAATAAATAAAACTAACCAAAATAAAAACGGTCCAAAGTTATTATAGTAAAACCAAAACCCTTTGCTAGGGGGAAAAATACTTTTCTTTATTTATTTTTCTTTCTTTCTTTATTTTTGGTCTGGTTTTCTGGTACAGATATCTAAACATTCTTAAGATATGTTTACTTGAGAATCAAAATGACAAACAATATCAAGTCTTGATTTCTGAAAAATGTATCAGAATTATGTGAGTTTATGCTTTAAATAAGAAGAAATTAACAACAACAGTAACAAAAAAATTAAGTTAATTCAAAGGGAAAACAAGGTTACTTTTCTGACCCCATTGACTGATATTTAGTCTATTTTAGGTTTAAAAAACTCACTTAATATATAAACTTTAACTTACATTTCTCATTTTCATTTAAAATCTAAACTGATGTACTAAAATAAATAAAACTAACCAAAATAAAAACTACATAATTGCATGCATATAAAAAACACAACAAAATGACTAAAACTAATTAAAATTTAAATGAAAACTGAATATATATATATATGTGTGTGTGTGTATATACTGTATATTTCAGAATATTAATAAAAACTAATAGTATCTCGATTCTCGATACTAAAATAGCACTGTCTTGGTCTTAATTTGCAGTACCAGTTATTTATTTATCTATCATTTTTGAGTATATGCTTTCTATTTTATTTGATTTTTTATGTTTGTATTTTTTATTTTCTTTTTAAAAGTTACATTGTCATTTTTGTCTTTTTATTAGTTATCTTTTAAAATGTAGCCGATTTAATTTTTATTTCAGTTTTAGTTATTTTAGTACATCAAGTTAAACTAAATGAAAATGAGAGATGTTTTGGTAGCTGAAATACAATAAAAAAATAATTAATTCATATAAAAATGTTTGTTTAACCTATTTTTTTATGATTATAGTTTAGTTATTTATAATAATCCTGGATTAGACCGTGTAGCCATTGTAATTTGTTTTTCATGACTCTTTAAACGCACAGAAAGAGCCTCACACCTGCAGAAACTAAAGCAGGACCTGCAGTGTCAGATTGAGGAGAAACAGAGACTCATTCAGCAGAGAGACAGCACAGCAGAGAAACAGCAGGTACATCACCCGTTATACTCCGTTTCTGAGGGTTTGATTCAGAGATTTCTTTGGAGAGACATGAGTGTAGTGGTCGACCGATATGGGTTTTTTGACAGCCCATGCCGATATCTTGGAAAGCAGGGTGGCCGATATAAAGCCGATATAATTGTATTTATTTTAATTACTATTTAAGAAATTTGAAATAATTTGAAAATTGATAAAAAAAAATTTATTTGTAAAATAAAACATACTTCTACTTTAGATGACAAAGTATTTTCCACAAATAAATATTTAATAAAAATATAATTAAAAAGGATTGGGAATGCATTGGGAATAGTTATTATTATTATTTTTTTCAAATAAAGCCAAGGTAACACTAATTTTACATACAGCACACAGTGAAAATGATATGAATATGTGGGCAAATGCAAATGGGACCGAAAGTCACGCAGAGAACATGCGATCATGCAGGTCACATGCACACTTCACAAGATCTCACAAACAAGTTTGCAAGGTTTTTGAAATTAAATTTTCATTAGCCATTCAAAGATTTGTTTAAATGATGTAAATGAGTATTCACTAATTTTACATACAGCACACAGTGAAAATGATATGAATATGTGGGCAAATGCAAATGGGACCGAAAGTCACGCAGAGAACATGCGATCATGCAGGTCACATGCACACTTTACAAGATCTCACAACTAGGGGTGTGCGATATATATCGTCTGCGATAATATCGTAATTGTTGTTTTAACGATGTGCGATTTGACATTATCGAGTATTTTGCAAAACCATTCAAAACATCGCTACAGAGCGCACGCATACATCACATGAAGTCTAGACTAGTGCGTGTGCGCATTTAGTGTGCGTTCTTTCGAGGTTTTCATTTCACATTTCGGCTTTTTCTTTCTTTTCTTTTCTTTTTTTGTTGTTGATTTTTTTTCATGTTTTAAATCATTTCCGATATCAGTATTCAACGTTTTATGTTTAATATATCAAAACATTATTTATGCATTTGTAATTGCAGGTTAAATGCATTCATGTCTTGCATTAAACAAAATACATGTGTGTAAACACGTCTAAATGCAGCTTCAGATGCAGCTTCTGTGTTGATTTAATTTGCTCGGTAACAGCCCAAATGTCTTATTATTCTAATTCCCTGATTAAATGTAAGAATTTGACTCAAAAGATAATGGACACTTTTAGAAAAAATGGCTTTATAAAGGTAAAAATGCCCATAAAATGCAAAATCAGTTTAAACTTATTGGAAAAGATTAATTTCTATCAGTATGAACTGACCAGCACACAGAATATGAAGAATATTAAAAACATTAGGAGTCTTCGGCAGTCATTAAGGTACCAGCACAATAACACACTCAGCAAAATATCGTCTAATTATCGTTATCGATAAAATCCCATAAAATATCGAGATATCATTTTTTGTCAATATCGCACACCCCTACTCACAACTGGATTCGACTAAGTTTGCAAGGCTTGTGAAATTAAATGTTCATTAGCCATTCAAAGATTTGTTTAAATTATGTAAATGCATATTTGCTGAATGCCGACAGCAAACGAGAAAGTTTTATAATGTTTGCCTTTCTATTATTAATAATATAAAAGCAATCGTTATAATATTTTTTTGTATAAATTTTAATTACTTTGTTTAACAGATCTATCTGATTATTAGACCGACTTCTATCCGTATTAGACAGAACTGTTAACGACGACAGCGAACAAGAGGGAGAATGTGAGCACTGTGTCAAATTAAAAGTCCCGCTTCGAACGCATCGGCCAAACAGAAAAACTTATCGGCCAATGCCGATATTTGAAAAATGCAAAATATCGACCGATATATCGGTCGACCACTACATGAGTGTACGTAAAATAATGACCGATCATTCAGTTTTGGTCAACTGAATGCTTAAAATGAACTTCCAGACACAACCATCATCAAATATTGGCGTCAGGTTCTTGTTTTAACAGTGTGATTTTATCCGCTTGTCTAGGTTGTTCATGAGGAGGCCAGTTCTTCCTTCCAGAAATCTGCAGGCTCCTGTGAATCTGATGCTGCTGTGGTGAAATCAGCTCCGTTCACTGTATGCAGCGAGCAGGAGGAAGACCGTGTGGTTAGCAGGTCAGTTCTTCATTAGTCAGCACTTTTCTTGGATTAGATTAAAGTATTTACATTGAAATGTTTCATTTGTCTTTCTGCATGTGTTTTTCTCTCCTTGTGTCGTTCAGTGGAAGCTCAGTGAGGCGAGAGGACGACATGAATCACAGTGAGTTGATGTTTTTCCTCTCATTTACATCTGTACTGTGCATTTATTAGCCATTGATTTGACTAGTAAAAAGTAAGGATGCACGATATTGGATTTTTGCCGATATTTTCAACTAATTTTTGCTGATACCGATGTATTTTCTTTTGTTTGGAAACAACACCAAGTCTTTCCTGTGCAGAGATTCTAAACAAATAATTTTAAATTTTGGTTAGTTTTTAACAAAAACTAATTGTTAGAATTAAATAAACAATAACGAAGTTCTTTTATAATGAGTACATTAAAAGCTTTGAAAATAATTATAAATCAACTATAAATCAATCACTTTTTTTTTTCAGACAGATGCATTGGTAAGCTTAACATTTTATTTAAAGATTTAACATTTGTAGGTGTTCTAAAAAAAAAAAAAGAGTTGTAAACATTCTAAAAATCTTTCAGAGCTCATAATGTATATATAAATGTAAACATATGTATATATAAAATTATTTAAAGGCACAATATGTAATATTTTTTATTAAAATATCCAAAAACCACTAGAACGGTGTTATATATTTTGCTGACTTGTGTACTTACATTATCCCAAATGTTTCGAAGAATGTTTAAATCCAGAGAAATAAGCAATTTTAACTAGTGACACGGATTGTGTTCATAGTGTCCTTGTGTCGCCTGCCAATGACATCATAACCCCTCATACGCACGACCGGAAGCAGCGGAGGCGCTCAACTGTGGCATAATAAAAGCTCCGCTGCTTTACCCCACATACGCACGACCGGAAGCAGCGGAAGCGGTCGACTGTGGCATAATAAAAGCTCCGCTGCTTTACCCCCCATACGCACGACCGGAAGCAGCGGAAGCGCTCGACTGTGGCATAATAAAAGCTCCGCTGCTTTACCCCCCATACGCACGACCGGAAGCAGCGGAAGCGCTCGACTGTGGCATAATAAAAGCTCCGCTGCTTTACCCCCCATACGCACGACCGGAAGCAGCGGAAGCGCTCGACTGTGGCATAATAAAAGCTCCGCTGCTTTACCCCCCATACGCACGACCGGAAGCAGCGGAAGCGCTCGACTGTGGCATAATAAAAGCTCCGCTGCTTTACCCCCCATACGCACGACCGGAAGCAGCGGAAGCGCTCGACTGTGGCATAATAAAAGCTCCGCTGCTTTACCCCCCATACGCACGACCGGAAGCAGCGGAAGCGCTCGACTGTGGCATAATAAAAGCTCCGCTGCTTTACCCCCCATACGCACGACCGGAAGCAGCGGAAGCGCTCGACTGTGGCATAATAAAAGCTCCGCTGCTTTACCCCCCATACGCACGACCGGAAGCAGCGGAAGCGCTCGACTGTGGCATAATAAAAGCTCCGCTGCTTTCCAGCCGTGTGTCTCGCTCGTTCAGCGCCTCGTTTCGCTTCGATGGCTTTCAGCCTCACTCCGCTTCATTCTACTACGTTAATAAATCATTAGCTCATCCATGAACATGATTTCTGCTGCGTCGGCTGTGGGGATGAAGACCACAACTCCCATGATTCCACACTCAGTCATGAAAGTACGCCTTTGTTTCTTTTAAATACGCCCTCTAGCGGTGAAAATGACATATTGTGCCTTTAATTTACAAGTGTCATATTTGTGATTTTTTTTCTTATTCATGTAAGCTATATCTTCTGACCTTTAAATCAAAACATATTCATGATTTTATGACATCAGTTACTGCTTTATTTAATCAGAAATACAATCTTGATGTTATTTGTGTATTTTACTTTAATTTTAATAAAAGTAGGTCATTGAATGTTGAATCTATTGCGCACCAGATGCGTCGTTCTGTTCTTGCATTCTCAGTTTAAATGCAGCGATCAAAAACAGTGAATCTAATCAACATTCAGGCAAAAATTTGCTTCAAGAATGACCACAATGCTGACTTGATCTTGTCGCTAGCTCACCCTGAGCATATGAGTTATTCGTCTTATCGGCAAGAAGACATATCGGCATAATTGTACATATCGGACCGATGTTTACATTTTAAGCCATTATCGGCAGATTCTGATATCTTTCCGATAATATCGTGCATCCCAAGTAAAAAGCGATCTGAGTGTAGCCACTAATATTGCATGAAGTGAATAGTTTAGCCTTTGTTTTTATGGTGAAATCAAAGCACATGCATGTGATTGTTTGTGATGATTGTGTGTTTCAGGTGGAAGCGACGCTAAACTGCAGAAAACAGCAAAACCTTTCACTGTTTTTGATGAGAATACACTGACAAATAAAACGTAACAAACACTCGATTGCTTTTCTTTTGTTAGGTTTGCATGTTCTTTCGTTTCTTTTTCTTTTCTGTTGTTCTTTTTCCTCGTTTCCTTGTTTTTTCTTTCGTCCATTCTGTTTTGTTCTTTTGTTCTCTTTCTTGCTTTCATTCATTCTTTTTCTTTCTTTCCTTCTTTCAGTCTTGCTTTTTGTTACTTCCTTTCCTCTTTTTGTTCTTTTTCTTTCGTTCATTCTCTTCCATTCTTTCCTACTTTTATTTTCTTTCTTTCTTTTTCTTTCATTTGTTCTCTCTCTCTCTTTCTTTCTCTCCCTCTTTTTGTACTTTCTCTTTTGCTCATTCTTCTTTCTTTTTCTTTCCTTTTTTCATTTCTTTTTCTTTCGTTCGTTCTCTTTTTTTCTTTTCTTTTAATTCTTTCTTTTTTTAATTTTCTTTTCTCTCACTCCTTTTATTATCTTTCTTTCATTTATTTTATTCATTCTTGTTTTTTTTCTCTTTCTTTCATTCTTTTTGTTCTCATTCTTTCATTTGTTTATTCGTTCTTTTTTTTTTCTTCTGTTCCTTCATTTTCTTTCTTTCCTTCCTCTTTTTGCTCTTTTTCTTTCATTAATTCTCTTCCATTCTATCCTACTTTTCTTTCTTTCATTTGTTCTTTCTTTCTGTTTCTTTCTTTCTTTCTCTCCCTCTTTTTGTACTTTCTCTTTTGCGCATTCTTCATTCTTTCTTTTTCTTTTCTTTTAATTCTTTCTTTATTCATTTTCTTTTCTCTCACTCCTTTTATTATCTTTCTTTCATTTGTTTGTTCTCTATTTTATTCATTCTCATTTTTTTTTTCTCGTTCTTTCTTTATTTCATTCTTTTCGTTCTCATTCTTTCATTTGTTTGTTCGTTCTTTCTTTTTTTTCTTCTGTTCGTTCATTTTCTTTCTTTTTCTTTCTTTCTGTCTCTCAGTCCATGTTTCAGTTTAATTAACGCTGCCTGTGTTTAATTTCTTGTTTGACTTTAAGATCGTCTTCAGCGAACCGTAACTCTCTGAAGCTGCCCACCTTGAGTCTGAAAGTGCCGAAGTCCAAAGCAGAGTTAGTCACTGACAAAGTGAGATCAGAGCTCATTCAGTGTTTGTAATGAATGTCCCAGATTTTCTGGTCCGTGGCAGTAATCATGCATTCGTTTGTTAGCAGGACGCGTCCATCTCTCGCTCTGAGGAAGCCATCATCAACAGCCACCGGAATAAGACTCTGTGCCGGAGTCCAGAGGACACGTGTGAATTCGCCCGCGCCGCGCAGCTCGCCTCCAGTCCGTTTGCAGGAGTCGAGAGGACAAAAGCGTCCGAATCGGGACTGATGGAGAATCTGAGCCGAACGGCCCCAGAGTCCACTAAAGCACCGAGCTCTAACGCAAGCGCTGAGGAGAAAAAGCTCAGGTACTTCAGTCTGACTCTTTACTGCCTGGAAATGTTCTTAATTGGCATTAAAATGTTATGTTATTCCACTTTTTTTACATGCAAAAACATGAAACAGGACTAATTTTCTTCAATTAATTAATGAAATTTAGTAGTTGCTTATGTATTTTTATTTACTTTTAGTTAGGGATGTAACGATTCGCTCAACTCACGATTTTGATTTCAAGATTCGATTCACAATTTTTATTTTTTTTAAACAAAATGAGATTTTAAGACATTATAAATGTGTCCTTTTTATTATTGCTTGGACAAAATGCTGCACGTTTCTTTGTGAAATTGAAATATATACGACACTGTAATAATATATTAATATAGGACTTGCATATTATTGCTCTTTAGTTGGTTTTGATTGCTTCTGTTGTCCTCATTTGTTAGTCGCTTTGGAAAAAAGCGTCCGCTAAATCACAAAATTTAAATATAATGTAAATGTAAATAACAAAACTAAATAAGTAACACAAATAAAAGAAATCTCTTCATATGAACAAACTAAGGCTTTGTCTGTGCTCTTAACATTTGAAATCAGAGGCTAACACTGCATTTTAATCACGATCCAAACAAAGATGCTGCATACATGCAACACGAGCAGTTTTTAATCTAAATTAGATAGTATAATTTTGAAATTTGAAGCAAAAACAGAATGGTTTGACTTCAGTTTTGTGAAATTATGCATAAAAATATCTGCATGAAACCGCAGACGAGCTGAACGAGACGCAGATGCACGCTCTGCCAGCAGGTGGCGCTTAAATTGTTTTAATTGTACTTTTAGTTTTTGATATATATGTATTTATTTTTATTTTCGGGGTAAAATATTAACACGCTCTTTGAATATTACCGGTTTTGTGATATTTTCCCCAATATAATGTGAAACTGCATTTGGGAATGGAGTGGATTATGTGGGCTAGAGTTTTGTTTTTTTTGTATTTCCTTCAATTGAAATATTATTCTTACAGTGATTTACATTTATGCATTTGGCAGAGGCTTTCATCCAAAGTGACTCTTAACTAGGGTTGCAAAACGGTGGAAAATTTCCAGGATTTTTTGGAATATTCCAGGGATTCTTGGAAAGTTTACGGAAATTTACCGGTAATTTGTCTGAAAATGTTCATAATTGGCATAAAAATGTTATTCCGCTGCATTGCTTTTCCATAGTTTTTCTATGTAGATATGCACTAGACAGATGGCATTGATTGTTGCACGTCTTTTTCACCAACTTGTGCATGACATGGCATTAAAGTGTAAGAAATTTTTTTTTTTTTCTCTCCAAATAGTTGCATCTTGCTTTTTAAATGCAAAAACATAAATTAGACCTCATTTCCTATTTTCCCCCTTTTTAAAAATGGAATTTTATGCATTTATTTTATTTATTTACTTTGTGGTGAAATGTTAACATTCAACTGCAACATTAACATAAATATTAACATTAACATGTTCTTTACAGGTTTAGTAATATTTACCCCAATATAGTATGAACCTGCATTTATGGTCTGTTATGTAACTAATTTCCATTATGGTACACTCAAGTTTATATTACATTTCCTTTAATACAATTATTATTTTAATTTAAATGGCATTATAAATTCAGAATGAATGAAGCTAAGAAGATGCTATTTTACATTTGTGCATTAATAGGCGGATGCTTTTGTCTTTTATCGACTTACATTGCATTCAGAGTAAACATTTATATCACTTCATGCATTCCATGTGCATCAAACCCATGACTTTAGTGTTGCGAGTGCCTTTAAAGGACCATTCACGATGAGTTAATATCTCTCTCGTAATTTTGCTTTTCTGTGTTTTATGGTCATAGTCCTATCTTAGAGATCAGTCAGGAGTGGGGCGGTACCTTTTCCCACAACTCCATGAAGCGCTTGAAGGAGCCTGAGATCAGCCGAGCCGCGGACACACCGGAGGAAGGTGGGAAATAAAGCTCACGCTTTACAGTTCATTCACTCACCGCTCTGTACTTTATACAGTCTCTCAGCCAAATCAGATCTGCTGGCCGTTTTTCTCTCGTTCCTGACTTGTAATGTTTTTGGCCACTGGCGCTAGTCTCAGACATTTGATGTGTTGCAGTGTTTTTTTGAGATTATAGGCTATTTAGGTTTTCATAACATGTCTTCAGATTAGTGGAAGGGCAGCATGCAAAATAGACTTTGTTGTTTGTTTTATTGCACTTTATCTATTTTGTGTCTGTAGATTTAATTTGCAATACATTGCATTATACTTATATACACCAAACTTATGCTTGAAGGAGCCTGAGATCAGCCGAGCCGCGGACACACCGGAGGAAGGTGGGAAATAAAGCTCACGCTTTACAGTTCATTCACTCACCGCTCTGTACTTTATACAGTCTCTCAGCCAAATCAGATCTGCTGGGCGTTTTTCTCTCGTTCCTGACTTGTAATGTTTTTGGCCACTAGATGTCTGGCGCTAGTCTCAGACATTTGATGTGTTGCAGTGTTTTTTTGAGATTATAGGCTATTTAGGTTTTCATAACATGTCTTCAGATTAGTGGAAGGGCAGCATGCAAAATAGACTTTGTTGTTTGTTTTATTGCACTTTATCTATTTTGTGTCTGTAGATTTAATTTGCAATACATTGCATTATACTTATATACACCAAACTTACTGTTTTATTCCTATCTATATTCTGAAGGTTTTTACTGAGGGGTTTGTTCATATAACATTCGTTTGATATATGCTTAACATTTTATTCCTATGGGTTTTTTTTTTTCTGTTTGTTGACAGTATATTTTGTGATTTATGATTAATCTAATATGACGACACAATCAAACAAGAATTTGAAATCTAGCTTTATCCAATGTCCACAATCTTCTTGAAATGCATGCACATTAGTGGATATTTAATTAGATCATTAGATTTCTATTTAGCTGTAATTCATTATTTCAATTTTTTAATTATTGTTCCGTCTGCTCGCTCTGAGGTGAAAGTCATTTATTATATATCAAAATTATTAGTAACAGTTTATTAGGAAGTGACAATTTTGTTCTCTTTGACTCGTTGGATGGAAACAGTGCTTATTCGCAAATGTTTTATGTGATATTCCAATTTTGCACATAAGTTAAATTCGCAACTTTAGATGGAACCCCAGCTAGTTACAACAAATTTTATGCTATATATATATTTTTTTTTTTTACTCTTCTGTATTTATGCTTTATGTGTGTGTATTTTCTTGTATTTCTTATTTATTCACTGACTCATTTTTGATTTAGTCTTATAATGTAATGTATGTAAATTCATGCATATTTAATTCGATAATGTCTAATGAAAATATGCATAAATTTGATTTTTTTTTACCCTATTCACCTGTAATGTCTTGCTTTAAAGGAATAGTTTAAGGCAAGGCAAGTTTATTTATATAGCACATTTCATACACAGTGGTAATTCAACAAAATGGTAATTTTAACAAAAAAAAGTCAAGTTCATTTTAATTTTATTTTGCCTTTTAATGCACACACATTGATTATTCTCAGCAAATAAGAGCTTTTGTAAATGATTTAATAGTTTTACATTACATTATTATTACATTATCTGTAAAGTTTATCCATTATATTCTCTAAAATATATAAATTTTTTCCCAGATATCTTCTGATGTAGCGTCTTTTTAATGTGTTTGTGTGTGTGTGTGTGTGTGTGTGTGTGTGTGTGTGCGTGTGCGTGTGTCAGCAGTCACTGAATCGGAGGACGTCTGCGGTTTAAGCGTCAGATCCCGGTTGTTTCATCAGGCAGATGTGACGTCATTCTCCAACTTCCAGCGGAAAACTGGGCGTCTGCCGGACACCAGCGGGGACGACCTGTGTCTCGGTATCCGGAAAACTCATCACAGTCGTGTTTTTACAGTAACTTGTTGTCTTAAGTCAGTGTTTCCCAACCTTTTTTCTGCCGCGGCACAGTTTTGATAAGTAAAAAAAATCCCACGGCATACCACTAAGCGCTAATAATTATATAATGCGTCATATATGATCAGACACTTGCACTTAACGTTTTTTGGAAATCATGCTCAAACGGAGTTAACAAGGTTTTTTGGACAAGCGAATGATGGAGATCTGTGTTTTGTCTGTCATTAGGACAGCCACATCTGAGACAGAAAATTAACCATTTTCATCAATTTACAGGTTATAAAGTTTATTGTAGCTATATGGGCACTCAGTTTAATATATGTGACCCTGGAGCACAAAACCAGTCATAAGTGTCAATTTTTCGAAATTGAGATGTATGCATCATCTGAAAGCTGAATAAATAATCTTTCCATTGATGTATGGTTTGTTAGGATAGCAGAATATTTGAAAATCTGGAATCTGAGGGTGCAAAAAATTCGAAATATTGAGAAAATCATCTTTAAAGTTGTTCAAATGAAGTTCTTAGCAATGCATATTACTAATCAAACATTAAGTTTTGATATATTTACAGTAGGACATTTACTAAATATCTTCATGGAACATGATCTTTACTTAATATCCTAATGATTTTTTACATAAAAGAAAAATCAATAATTTTGACCCATACAATGTATTGTTGGCTATTGCTACAAATATACCCCAGCGACTTAAAGGGGTGGTTGATTGCGATTTCACTTTTGTAACGTTAGTTAGTGTGTAATGTTGCTGTTTGAGCATAAACAATATCTGCAAAGTTGCAGCGCTGAAAGTTCAATGCAAACGGAGATATCGTCTTTTAAAATTCTGGCAATTTAATACCTACAAAAACAGCTGGTAGGGACTACAACGAGGTACTTCCCCGGTCCGTTATGTCACGAACCCAGATAAACCCCGCCCTCGGGAACATGCAGCAAAGGGGGCGGGGCCATGTTGCGCTGCTTTAGAGAAGAGGAAGAGAAAACTAGGGGTGCACGTAAAAATCTGTTCATATATGAATCGCGATTCTGTCTTCTAACGATTCTAATGGATTCACAAGTTTCAAAATCAATGTTCAAAAGCAGCAGGTTCTCAATCCTGTTCCTCACGTCGCCTCCTCTGCATCTCTCTCTCTCTCTCTCTCTCTCTCATTCAGATCGTCAGATCAGCTCTCTAACAAACTGTTCCATTTATACACTTATTTTCACATAGCTATGAGAAGCGTTATACATGGACGTGCGTACAATTGCTGTGCTGTATTAAAGCTTTAATCAGAATAAAACCATATATTAAAAGCTAACAGAAGCAGTAGCATTTACAAATAACAGCGTATCTAAAAGTATGAGACAACAACAAACAAACATACCATTAAGAGCAGTGCTTGCACAGGTTCTGCGCGATCCTCTTCATTAATATTCTCTGCGTCTCAATCGGGCTCAGATTGATAAGCAATATAGAGGACGTCATTGTTTACAATACAACCGAAGCACATTCTGACCTTGAGGGGCGGGATGTTCAGACGCGCGCTAGAGGCGGTTTAGCCAATCACAACACACTGAGCCAGCTGACCAATCTCAGCCCATCGCGTTTTCTGAGGGAGGGGCTTCATAAAAACAGGAAATAATCTAAGCGTTTGTTAGAGAAGGGACAGATCGGTGTGGAATAAAGATAAGTTATGTGAAAAATAATGCGTTTTTTAAAAAACGAAGCATGAACACATGTTAGACTGCACCCCATAAACACAATCAAGCCTAGAAAAAACCCAGTCAACCACCCCTTTAAGACTGCTTTTGTGCTCTAGGGACACATATTTGGCCAAACACAAAGATGAGCCGCTTTGCACAGGATATTTGAAACATACAAAAGTGTATTGGCTACAACTAGTCAGCAAATGCTAAGACTCTTCTCCGCTCTCCGCTCTTCAAACACACAAAAACATTAGTCTTCATAGACGGTGTTTCTTGAGTAAAGAAAACGCTGGTCTATTTCAAACATCAGTTCTTTATTTACCCTTGCATTGCGAAGAAGTTAACATCACGGCGTTTCATTCTGAATGGACGTTATTCGGTTTGACTGACAATTTGAGGATCCGATGGCGTTGCGAGGTTTAGTCACACGCTCCTTCGAATGCGTTTCATTGGTTAAATATTTGTAAAACCCACCAACAGACATGACGATGAACACTAGTGTGCCGCTGCAGCACAGTGGCTGGGAAACACTGGTCTAAGTGATGTTATATAGTGTATTCTACACGCTTCCAGATGGAGAGGTGTTGGTTTACTGCGGTAAGATGGAGACGCTGAAGGACTTCACCCTGTACTGCTCTGACACCGCTGCTGTCTTTCTGAAGGTGACACACGTGAAGTATAGGTTTAAGGGCCCTAGATAGTGCTCAACGCTCAGTGTGTATTCAAACTACTGCTTAATGAGATGTACACAAAACTGATGAAAACAGAGCGTTATTTACTAGGGGTGGGAATCACCAGAGGCCCCACGATACGATATTATCATGATACTTGTCATTATTGCGATATATTGCAATTTATTACCCTTTTACAACTTCAAATGATGTCCCCCAATGGAAAACTTTGGCAACATCTAGCTGTTTTAACTAAAAAGAAACATTTCTCAGTTTGTTGATGGCGATGCCGCCATCTTTATTTCACTAACTGTGTGCTGAAGGTGACCCAGCTGACCTCACCAGAAAAAAACTCAACACCACCATCAAGTGGACTGTAAAAAAAAGTAATTTTCTTATTCTACCAAATAGTATAATAAAAGATCGATACTTGGCGTCCGTGTATCGATACAGTATTGCCGCGGAAAATATCGTTTTTTTCCCCCCACCCCTAATATTTACACTTATTTATTTAGTATTATATATTTGCCAGTATTATTTTAGTATTATTTATACACTTGTATAGTATTTATTAATATTTGGAATTATTTTGTAATATATTTTCAGTTAATATTTAAGTTTTAGGAATGATGTGCTTTGTCATTTTTATAATATTATATGATATATAATATTTATTATATATATATATATATTCTCTTTAACTGTAATTTCAACTTTAACTTTTATTGCTGTTGTAGTAATTTTAATGCTTCAGTTATTTGCCCAGGCAACATTTCCCATTTTTGTTTGCTTTGTTTTTTAGTTTTTAGTGTAGTTTTTCATCTAACATTTATTTTATTTCAGCTTAGTTTCAATTACCAAAAAATGAATAATAGTTTGTTTTAGATTCAGTTAACAATAACAATATTGATAATTACAATTTACTCTGTATTTATGCTTTATATATTTTCTTATATTCCTTTTTTTTATTTTTTTTACTTATTTATGATTTACTGTAATAAATAAATGTACTCTTATTTGATATATTTTTTTTACTCTTTTGTATTTATGGTTTATATATTTTCATGTTTCTTATTTACTGTCATAATGCTCTGTATTTATTTTAGATTTTATATATATATATATATATATATATGTGTGTGTGTATATGTATATATATGTATATATACATCTATTTTTCAGTAGTTTCATATTCTATATGTATGATTTACACTAATTTTTTACTTTCATATTTCACTCTTATGCTTTATTTATATATGTATTACATTTACATTACATTTAGTCATTTAGCAGACGCTTTTATCCAAAGTGACTTACAAATGAGGACAATAAAAGCAATCAAAACTAACAAAAGAGCAACAATATATAAGTGCAAAAGACAAGTCTCTGTTAGCCTAACGCAGTACACGTAGCAAGGTGTGTATATATATATATATATACACACATATACACACACAAACAAAAAGAAAAACAAGTAGATAGAAAGCAAGAAAAAATAGAAAGCAAGTGTTAGTTTTTTTTTTTAAATAAAAAAAGATAAAGTAGAATTAAAATAGAATAGAAAGTGCTAGAGTTAGAGTGCCAAATATATATATATTTCATATTTTTTGTGTTTTATGTATTTGGTGTAAAGGTGGATTGGTCGGGCGTGCCGTGGGATTTCTTCATCCGCTCACAGCTCAGATCTCGCCGGTCTCGTGATGAGCCGGACGCCGATGTCCAGATCTGCTGTTATGTGTTTGAGAACGGCTGCATGACTCTCTGGAGGATTCCTCACGGAGACACCCTTCAGGTTCGGCTCGCTCAGACTCCTAAACCTCCCTCCGTGAGCACCTTGTCCTCACACAAACTCTCTCCACGTGTAGGATCTTCTGGCCGAGCCCAGTGCTGCAGACGATGTTTCTCTGCTAGTGGTTCTGTTGCTGGAGCTGGTCAAACAGTTTCATTCCTGTCGAGTGGTTCACGGAGGCCTGAAGCCAGAGTCGCTGTATTTCTACCTGAGGTACGTGAATAAAGCACGATGCCGTTTCTGTTAATACTCGTTTCTAACCTGGTGTTCCTGTATTTGTGTCCGCAGCGGCATCACAGCACTGGATTTCTCAAACTCCGTGGATCTGCAGCTCCAGACTGACGTCACAACAGCACAAGCTCTTCCTTCTGCTCAGAAATACATACAGCAGGGTCTCCTGTCGCCTTCTGCCTCGCCTTATCAGGTACATTCATCCCTCTTTCCTCTTTCCTTCCCATACTGATTCATTCATTTTAATTCATATATATGACCCTGGAGCACAAAACCAGTCGTAAGGGTCCATTTTTTTAAATTGAGATTTATACATCATCTGAAAGCTGTGTAATAAATGAGCTTTCCATTGATGTGTGGTTTGTTAGGATCGGACAATATTTGAAAATCTGGAATCTGAGGGTGCAAAAAAATCGAAATATTGAGAAAATCATCTTTAAAGTTGTTCAAATGAAGTTCTTAGCAATGCATATTACTAATCAAACATTAAGTTTTGATATATTTACGGTAGGAAAATATCTTCAAGGGACATGATCTTTTCTTAATATCCTAATGATTTTTGTCATAAAAGAGAAATGTATAATTGTGACCCATACAATGTATTGTTGGCTATTGCTACAAATATCCCCCAGCGACTCAACACTGCTTTTGTGCTGCAGGGACACGTTTATATATACACGGGTCAAAGACGTTAAGATGTCCGCATCAAAGATATTTACAAAAGTGATTATATGTCCATAGAAAGCACATTAAATGTAAGTAAAGCATCTACTTTTAAGGTTTCAAATAAGTTTTTGTAGAATAAAATGTCAAAATTTGGTTGAAATAATGTTACATTGTCATTCAGTGTAACACAATATTTATGTAAAAATTCAAACAACATTCTTATTCTGACGTGTACATGTTACAATATCTTAAACAATAAGCGAGCATATTAAATTTGATTGTGTTTTAAATGAGTAAAATATTCTTACTGACAAAGGGGCGAAACCTAGGATAGTGGCACATTTAAAAATGTAAAATTACAACTAATTAGTATTTGGGGTGAAAGTAATTAGTCTTTTAATGTGTCATAAATTGATTTGTTGTAAATATGCCTGTCAAGATTGTTACACTGAATGGCATTTTAGTGGCTCTCTTCTGTAAATCAGGGGGAAATGTATGATATTTATTTTTTGCTTCGAAAAACAAAAACAAAATTGCAATTAAATTAAACAGAAAATGTTTAAATTTTTTGCGGAAAAACAACAATTTAAAGCAGTATTACACTTATTGTTTTTATGCTTAAACCCTTATATATATATATATAAACACTTGATGGTAACACATATTTATTTTAGTTATTTAATGTATTAACTAACATGAATATTAACACTGAACAGTGCTTTTATTACAGTATTTATTAGTCTTGGTTAATGTTAGTTGATCATAGTTAGTTCATGTTAATTCACACTGCATTAACTGTTAACAAGCACACATTTAGATTTGAATAATTCATTAGTAAATGTTGAAATTAACTAAGACTAATAAATGCTGTAGAAGTATTGTTTATTCTTAGTTCATGTTATGTAAAGTAGATAACTAATGAAATATATTGTAAATATATATTGTGTTACCAACTTTGTTTTATTTATGTATTTTTATTTATTCAATTTGTATTTACAAAATGTTTATTTAATTTTTATTTGTTTTACTTTTTATATATTTTTATTACACTTAAATATTTATATTTTGCATTTATTAATATTTGTATAAATTTAAATTATTTTTAATGTTATGTGTGTGTATTTATTTATTTTCATTTTTACACATTTAAATTTGTATTTATTAATTTTGTATTAATCTTTATTTTTTTGTTTTGCTTTTATTTACTTGCATTTTATTTTTAGCTATTTTCATTACATTTTTAATGCTTTATTTTTATATTCTGTCTGCTGCGGTTTCAGCATTATTTCTTGCTGAATATTCCGTTTCACTGTAAAATGTCACATTTTAAATGCATTGTGAACCCTGCCTCACGGTGAATTTAAAATGCAATAGTGAATCATCTTTAGAGAATAACCAAATGTGTAAAAAGCGGTCATTTTTGCACTTAATTTCCGTGGTGTTTCTGCTCTCTTGCGACAGGTCGATCTGATCGGCGTTGCAGAAGTCGTGCACATGCTGCTGTTTAATCGGCCGATGAAAGTGAAGCAGGAAAACTCGGCCTGGAGTTTAGATGAAGGATCTGGATCTCAGCACAGGTACCAACAGCAGCCGTTATCATTGTACAGAAAAACATATTCAAGCCATGTTTTACCCTCAAATCAAAAGAAAACATACAGACAATTAGATATAATTTTCAAAGGTCTGACAAGTAACTTTCATGAGAATAAAGCACTTTTAGTGTGATCATTGTAATAATAAAAAATGTATGTGCACGCCTTTTATAATATTTGTTGCTGTATCGATCCCCCCCCCCCATCCCTAATAATTACACTTATTTAGTATTATACATTTACCAGTATTATTTTATACACTTTAAAAAAAAAAAAATTTTAGTATTTATTAATATTTGGAATTATTTTTTAAATATATTTTCAGTTTTCACTCTAGTTTATGCAAATTGTCATACACTTTTTAAAAAAAAATTTTTTTAGTATTTATTAATATTTGGAATAATTTTTTAAATATATTTTCAGTTTTCACTCTAGTTTATGCAAATTGTCACGTTTATGTAATATTAGTAATGTGGATTTTGGGACAAATGTGTTTGATTTGTCTTGAAAATAATCCTTTTTTTTTTTTTTAATGTATTTTTTTTATAAAATGTTTTTTTAATAATTTCTAAAATAAAAACAACAGTAATAGATATTATAAATGTATCTTTTGCATGAATATTATTATTATTATTCCAAAATTTCAGGTGATTTTTGGGGTGAAATGTGGCACTTTTGTGAGTTTAACATGAAAATATTTGATCAGATGAATGTGAGACAAGCTGCTCTTGTTTGGGTTTTTTCAGCGTTCCCGTCGAGCCTTTATGGAAAGACTTTTTCCGCATGATTCTGAATCCAGAACAGAAGTCTTCAGAGCTGGTTTTGTCCGAGCTCATCAGTAACGTGAGGAACAGCTTATGAAGTCAAGCTACTCTCATTTGTTGTAAAATAATAGCAGCAGCAGAGCAAATTAATAGGTGGCTGTGTTAATTAATGTTATATATTGCTTTTTATACACATTTAATAAACAGTTTTCGCAACGTAATCTTGAGTGTTTTTTTTTATTAAAATAGAAATGAAGAAAATCTCAGTTTAATCTCAGTTGAGAGATTGTGGCATGTATTGAATAAAGGGTGTGACACTATATAATAACAACAGCTGCTTTGGATGAAAAATGCTGCTTAATGCATAATTAAAATATGATGCATACTTTAAAATAAATGTCCTTTTATTAAGACAATAGTCAAATATTATTTAAAAATGATCTAAAAATAATTCAAATAAACATAGAATAATATAAATGGTAATAAAAAATAATTTGTAAAAACGGTCAACCTTCCACTAGATGCTGTCATGAAATCTAAATCTTTTATTTATGTTTATTTATTTGTTTTTGGGGCCATATTCTCTGCTCAGATTATTTGAGGTCTCCGTTATTTAATTCATGTTGCTTTGCAAACCTGAAAATCTAAATAATAATCCAAATTATTTAAATAGTTGACACATTCTGCTATTTGACAATTAATTGCATGAATCACCTTTAAAGCAGTAATCTTTGTATTTTTTGATTGCGCTTCACAATAAGAGCTTGTTAATTAACATTAGTTAAATCTAAAAATAGCAGTGAGGGTCATGTGCTGCCGTTAGTTAATAAAATACAACCGTTCATTATTAGTGCATGTCTTTTAAATAATATATTCAGGTTCAATTTGTAATTTTAACAATGCATTAGTAAATGTCGAAATTCACTCGGATTAATAAATGCTTGCATTGTTAGCTAATGTAGTTTGTACCTTACTGTAAAGTGTTACTCGTTTTTAAAAATGCATTTACGATAAAATAAAAGTTTATAGGATCACATCAGCCGTAATCTTAAATGGCGCCAACAAAAAACGTGCCAAAGCATTGTCATAAAGCAGGATGGTGAAGAGCACAGATGTCTGGACTCTCACGGTTCCCCTGTACTGTACGTGTACTGTACGTGTGTTAATGTTTGACCTCCGCAGGGAGGAGTTCACAGCTCTTTTGCTAGTTAAATGACTTCAGTCTCCAGGGCAGGAAAGATCGAGACAAGCAGCTATTCGTTGTTGACCAGAGAAACACACCTGGACTGCTGCTGGGTGAGTGACTTGTGTGAGTGTTAAGAATATATTCAGAGTAGCACACTACTATTTCTGCAGTATGTGCGCTTCAGTATTGTTTGTAATGCATCACCTGAGCCGTAAATGTCATGTGATCGATCACGCGCCTCCTCGCAGCACACAGTAAATTCAGAGCCCTTAAAAACTGATCTTTAGCAAACATCATGGAATATAATACACACAGCTGCTGTCAAATCCGTGTTAATGGTGGGAAAGCTTTTTGGCGGTAATGTGGGATGTGCTTCATGTACGAATAAAGTTTTAATTCTATAAGAATAGACTTATTGGGAAGACATTTCATCAGCTGAACAATCGGTATTTTGTTAACCCCGTCATATTGCATTCAAAATGTTATTTTATAAAACAGTCGTAACTTTCAAATATTTGTCAGCTATGACTATTGTGTCTAATCAGCAACCTCTCATTATTACGGAGGCCCATTTCTGCCACGTAAGAAAAAAATTAATGCCTTAAGTCAAAATTATGACTTACTTAAACCTTATTAATAAAGCATATACCATTAACAGACCAGCAGAATATAGCCCAGAATATAAACGCAACGCGCTGAGTTGCACGTTAAGCATTTTCTTGGGGTAACACGCGAAATAAATCAATAAATATATATATTTATATATAATATGTACGCATATATATATATATGCGCTATATTTATTTATTTATTTCATGTTCTACCCCAAGAAAATGCTTAATGTAGAACAGCTTAACGTGTTTATAAAGTCATTAAGTCAATTTCGACTTTTTATCTCGTAATTATGACTCAAGTATGTCATAATTTTGACTTTTTTAAGGCATGATTTTTTTTTTCTTACGTGGCGGAAATGGGTCTCCATACATTATTTGGCGAATGTGAACATTTTCACGTTCAAGCTTTGAATATTAACACTTTATAATTGCGTTTATCCCTTTTTTATTAATGGAAGCATTTTGAAATTCTTTGAAATATCAAATTACATGAGTTACACACAATTTTTTTTTTAAATAAATAAATAATGCAAATACAAAACTTATAAGAATATGAGAATTACCGCTATTACCTCATTGGAATGAATGGAATTTAATTACATTTCTTTGACTTTATAATTTCACAAAAAACTGCCCAAATTTATGAAACCTAGGCTACATATTTGTTTCTTACAAAAGAACGTAAAAATGTATCTCAAAAGTTTTTAAAGAAAACAATTCCAGTTTACTTGCTTAAACTTTCAGTTTCAGATAAAAAACAAAAGATCAATGTTTTCATGCTGCAATGTGTCGTCAATAGACCCAGAAGTGTGTGAGATATGGAGAAAAGTCTAAATGTATTTTACAAAAGCTTTTTGACACTAATATAACTTAATAGATTCTTTTACAAAAACAACTTAATTGGACTCCGTTCATACCCGGGTCAAAATAATCTAAACATGAAAATAATAGCTAGATAAAAAAAATTTGGGTTGGCTTGAGAAAGCCTCGCCTGAAAGTTTAAAGCAGTTGTAAACATGTTTCTAGCATGATTAGCATGTTTTTAGCATGATTAGCCTGTTACTAGCATTTTGCTGGCATGATTAACATGTTTCTAGCATGATTAGCATATTACTAGCATGTATGCTAACAAGATTAGCATGTTGCTAGCATGACTAACAAGTGACTAGCATGTTGTTAGCATGATTAGCCAGTTACTAGCGTATGGCTAGCATGATTAACAAGTTACTAGCATTTTGTTAGCATGATTGCATGCTACTAACATGTTGCTAGCATGTTTCTAGCATGATTAGTATGCTACTAGCATTTTGTTAGCATGATTAGCCAGTTACTAGCATGATTAACAAGTGACAAGCATGTTGCTAACATTATTAGCCAGTTACTAGCATGATTAGCAAGTGACTAGCATGACGTTAGCATGATTAGCAAGTTACTAGCATGTCATTAGCATTTTTCTAGCATCATTAGCATGTTGCTAGCATGATTAGCATGCTACTAGCATGTTGCTAACTTGATTAGCAAATGACAAGCATGTTGTTAGCATTATTAGCCAGTTACTAGCATGATTAGCAAGTGACTAGCATGTCGTTAACATTATTAACAAGTTACTAGCATGTTGTTAGCATGTTTCTACCATTATTAGTATGTTACTAGCATGTTGTTAGCATGATTAGCAAGTGACAAGCATGCTGCTAGCATTATTAGCCAGTTACTAGCATGATTAGCAAGTGACTAGCATGTCGTTAGCATGATTAGCAAGTTACTAGCATGTCGTTAGCATTTTACTAGCATCATTAGCATGTTGTTAGCATGATTAGCAAATGACAAGCATGTTGTTAGCATTATTAGCCAGTTACTAGCATGATTAGCAAGTGACTAGCATATTGTTATCATGATTAGCAAGTTACTAGCATGTCGTTAGCATTTTTCTAGCATCATTAGCATTTTGTTAGCATGATTAGCATGCTACTAGCATGTTGCTAGCATGATTAGCAAGTGACTAGCATGTCGTTAGCATTATTAGCAAATAACTAGCATGTCGTTAGCATTTTTCTAGCATCATTAGCATGTTGCTAGCATGATTAGCATGTTGTTAACATGATTAGCGAGTTACTAGCATGTCGATAGCACGATTAGCATGTCGCATAGCAAGATAGATAGAGTTTGAATGGGTTAGAAATAGTACATAGAAGGGACGCTTGATCGAGTCAAAGTCTTGGCTCATCTGAACATTCCGTCAATGTAAGTCTATGGGATTTTTATGAAAACCGTAAGTCGGATCAGTTAGAAAAGATAAAGCACACTAAGTCAGATCCGTCTGAAGAGCTGGGCTGAGTTTGGTGGTTCTAGCTTGAAAGCTCTTTGGAGGAGTAGCTTTCAGAAATTTAGTCGAAGAAGAATAAAAAGCTTTCTGAAGCCTACCTAATAATTGTAAAATAATATCAGAGTATGAGTGACTCATTTGGCTTGGTTTCCTCCTGAAGCGCATCAGATGCAGCATGTCGCTGCAGATCTTCGACACGTCTGGGGCGTGTCACAAATTCTTCAGTGGTCCAGAAATGTATGTTGTTAACATGATTAGCGAGTTTCTAGCATGTCGATAGCACGATAGATAGAGTTTGAATGGGTTAGAAATAGTACATAGAAGGGACGCTTGATCGAGTCAAAGTCTTGGCTCATCTGAACATTCCGTCAATGTAAGTCTATGGGATTTTTATGAAAACCGTAAGTCGGATCAGTTAGAAAAGATAAAGCACACTAAGTCAGATCCGTCTGAAGAGCTGGGCTGAGTTTGGTGGTTCTAGCTTGAAAGCTCTTTGGAGGAGTAGCTTTCAGAAATTTAGTCGAAGAAGAATAAAAAGCTTTCTGAAGCCTACCTAATAATTGTAAAATAATATCAGAGTATGAGTGACTCATTTGGCTTGGTTTCCTCCTGAAGCGCATCAGATGCAGCATGTCGCTGCAGATCTTCGACACGTCTGGGGCGTGTCACAAATTCTTCAGTGGTCCAGAAATGTTCCATGCTGCAGTTCCTCTTCCTCTTTTGTTGTTTTGGAAGTTGTTTTAGGGGTCTGGAGTCCATGTCCATTCATTTATTGAGGATTTTCAAAAAGCTTGAGTAAAAATCTAAGTTTATAAAATGGCAACAGCAGTTTAATTAGGATCCTGATGGTGGAAAGTGCTTTGATCTCATGTTTGATTTCATGCTTATCTCTCAATCAGCATTGGGTTGCATTGCATTATATGTTTGGATCATTTAAATCTCATCTTAAGACATTGTTGGAGATATAGAGTGACGACTGATATCTGCTACTGCTAGAAAGATCTCATTGATTTACATTGACAAGCATCGGTTTTTGTCCATATAGATATCAGCATCTGCACCAAATTGCATATTTTTCTCTGAAAAAATTGAGCCGTCAATTCTAACAACCATGTGCATCCCAAACAAGTACAAAAATTATATTTTTTCTTTGGCCGGAAGCTGTTGTACGTGTTAGCAAAGTCAGTACAGTTTAGTCTAATGTAAAAAATTCAAATGTTAACTAGCACTTGCATTTTTCAAAAAGATTGAATCGAACATTTGGTCATAATATAGCATAGTAAGAGATTTACAAGCAGTTTTTAAAATGCCGGTTATATTTTGGAACTGGTTGATCATAGGTCTAATATGAATATTGTCAAAATTATCCACAAATAATGTTTTTTTCACTCATAAACTGAGGTGCATCCGCTCAGTTCAAGAGGCGTATGATTAACCAGTTCCAACAAGAAAAGCAAAATCAGTGCTACATGAAAGAATACAAGTTGACAAAAAGATTGAATCTAAAATATGGGAACAATATTACATAACGAGATTTACAAACAATTTTTTTGTTGGCGGGTTTGTCACGGAACACCACAAACATCCCAAAAAAGTACAAAAATTAACAAAACAATTACTGACCTTGAAGGTTTGATATTGAAGGTCTTATTGATCTCATTGAGTTTTCCAACAAGAAATGCAATAATTGAAAGAAAACAATTTGACAATAAGATTGCATGAAAAAAATCGGTAATAAAATCCCCCGAAAAGTACAATAGTTACCAATATATTTTGGTTGGTTGTTAAACCGTGTGTGAGGAAAGATACTAGGTTTCCAATGTCATAGCATTAAATAACATTTTCATCTTTCAAAAACACTGAATCCAAGATTTGGTGATAATATCGCATAATGGGAGATTTACAAACAATTTTTAAAAGGCGGGCCTTTTTTGACCGGAAACACTCGATCAGGTAAAGATTTAGCAGACGTCTTAAAGAGATCTGGTTGATGGTGTTTCTTCTAGGTTGCTCCTTCTGGAGGTGACTAAACCCTGGTGCATCTCTGGCCACTTTAACGGCCTGCAGCACACTAGAAGTCTGTAATGTGAGTGACTCAGCGTGGATAGAGACGCTCCCAAACCCTCAGAACATGCAGCAGCACGCAGATCTACATGTTCGAGTGTGTGTGTGTGTGTGTGTGTGTGAGAGACCTTCATGAGCGCTGCTGCGATCCTCAGGTAGGACCGAAAACCTCTCTCTCTCTCTCTCTCTGTCTTGCTTTTCTCACTCTTTCTTTTCCAAGTGAAGCTGCTGGTTCTGGATGGTGTTGGTCTCTGTTTTGGTGACTTAGGTTAGGACAGGTGAAGGATTGAGGAGGTCGAGCTCTTGAAGAACATGTGGTTTTCGACAGAGGTGAGCGGCTTTGTCCTCGTCTTTCCGGTTCTCTGGGGCCCGAGCGTTTGCATTTACTTCTAATGCTGTCAGGCAGCCTAATGCTGTCTAATGCTGTCTTGTTTCCGCTGCCAGGGTCAGACATGCAACTCGTCTGGGTCATATTTCACCCCAAAAGCTAACTGTATTAATGACTTTAAATGATTTAAAGGACATGAAACATGTTTAAGACGGTTTCCTGACCAGATTTTCATGACAATTGTGACGTTAAAAGCAGTGTTAAGTCGCTGGGGGATATTTGTAGCAATAGCCAACAATACATTGTATGGGTCACAATTATACATTTCTCTTTTATGCCAAAAATCATTAGGATATTAAGTAAAGATCATGTTCCATGAAGATATTTTGTAAATCTCCTACCGTAAATATATCAAAACTTAATGTTTGATTAGTAATATGCATTGCTAAGAACTTCATTTGAACAACTTTAAAGATGATTTTCTCAATATTTAGATTTTTTTGCACCCTCAGATTCCAGATTTTCAAATATTGTCCGATCCTAACAAACCATACATCAATGAAAAGCTTATTTATTCAGCTTTCAGCTGATGCATAAACCTTACAATTTAACAAACAATTACGTTTTAGTTGCATCTGTACAGTGCTATTTTAGTGTCATTGATATACCATTATAGGGTTTGTTAATATTTGTTGTACTTTCTGTTTTCATTGAAAGTTATAGTCATTTTATTGTTGTTATTTTTGTCATTTTTATTTTTTTAATGTCTGTATATAATTTTATGTCAGTTTCTGTTTTAGTTATTTTAGTACATAAAGTTAAATTTAGTTAAAGATTTAGTCATGTTTTATTAGTCTTTTTAAATATATATTTTAGTCATTTTTATTTCAGTTTTAGCTATTTTAGTACTTAGTTACATTTTGTTAAAGTTTTAGTAATTTTGTTGTGTTATTATTATTACTATTTTGAAATATTATAAATGATTATTTTAATTATTTCTGTTTTATGTTTAATTATTGTAGTACTTAAATTAAAATAAAATTAGATTTTTTATTTTTACTTTGTTAACGTTTATTTTATTTCAAGTAACAATAATTATTTAGTTTTAGTTTTAGTTCATTCTAATAACCCTGTCCTGATTTTAATTTATAGTGAGTTAAATCAAGATTGTTTAACACTATTTTGTTTATGTAAGACACGAAGTTAATTGCAATAATGAGAATTAGAGGGGAAAACTCAAGAGTAATGAGAATTTTGAGGGAAAATGTGATTTACTCTCATGAAAATGCATAAATGATGATGGTCCTAATAGGCTTCATTTTCTTGTCAAATATAATTTTCTTTTCTTTTGATTCTGAGGTGATCCGGATGTTTTAATGAAACAAATATGTAAAGTTTAACTGCGAGTGCTTGTAAAATAGCAGTAAATTCAGCTATTGAATCCTTCAGCATACTGAAATAGCATTGAGATGCATTGATTTTCTCTTGAGTTCAAATGTTCGTGTCTTGATCAGGCTGCACAAAACCCGTGCATAAAAATGTAGGAGCTGTGTTAAGGCTGATCTTTTGCTTGTCTAAACAGAGCGTGACATTCCTGGACATGGATTTTGCATGAACTTGGGCTTGATGAAGAGGCGAAACGTTTAAGGTGAGCTTTCTTTAACTGTATAACAACTTATAACTTATATTGGATGTAATTTCTGCACAAACGTTATCATCTCTCTGGAAGCATGCGTCTCATGTCAAGGCGTTTTCTAGCAATTCTAGTATTTGTGACTTTACATTCCGCAATTGCATCTTAAAATCAATGAGTGTTGTCTTTTTTTAATTTCTTTATTTCTATTTACTTTTTATTTCTCAAAATTAGGTTAATTTATGAATATCATGCCTGGAAGATTTTGCGAATGTTGCAAGTTCAACTAGTCAAGTGACGGGCAACAAGGTTATTATAGTTAATAAAATATAACAAATGTTCTTCTAATAACTTCAATAGAACTTCGTTCAAAGTTAACAATGTTCTAAAAACGTTCGCATAAAAATGTTACGTCAACACTCATGATGGTCTAAATGTTACTACTTGTTTCAATACGTTCAGAGAACATTCAAAGTAACGTTGCCACAATGTTTGCTAAATGATCAAATGGAATGTTCCTTTAAAACACTTTTTTTTTTTAAAACTGGACATTCTAAACGTTCTAAACTTTAACAAATAATGTGGGAATGTCAGCAAAATGTTCATAAACATATTTTGTTAGCTGGCCACAAAAAAAAGACTGTAGTTTCTCAACTTTGTCCTAAAGGATATGACTAGGTATATAACACTTGAGTAAACATTGCAAAAATGGGCGTTCCTGATGCATTTTGGCTTAATAAATAGTATGCAATAGTTGCATAAAATTCTGCACACCCCTAAAGTCAGGTTTTCATGGATAAACAAGCCCTTGCTATTATAACTAGTGCTTTTGTTGCATGTGGGCGCTGGCATCTGATCCATCCTGGCATGTTGAGATGTAGGTCATGAATGCTCTCATGTCACGACGTGCTGCAGGAAGAGTTTCTTCACGATCTCCACATCAGCAGCGTCTGTCATGTGTTTCCCTCCACACCCGCTGATCAAACAGCACAATGACTGCGCTCATATACTGTGTTTCTGTGCGGATCAGGGTCTGCTGAGAGATGAGGTGGAGGAGCTGAAGTGAGAGAAATCAAACACTAATCCACAGGTAAGAGCGTCAGACTGGAACTCACGCAATAGAAACAGGCTTTACATTTACGTGTTAGTTCATTTGATGGATTCTAAAAACAATAAAATATCGCTTTTTATATGTATGTGAGCCTGGAGCACAAAAGCAGTGTTAAGTCGCTGGGGGATATTTGTAGCAATAGCCAACAATACATTGTATGGGTCACAATTATACATTTCTCTTTTATGCCAAAAATCATTAGGATATTAAGTAAAGATCATGTTCCATGAAGATATTTTGTAAATCTCCTACCGTAAATATATCAAAACTGAATTTTTGATTAGTGACATGCATTGCTAAGAACTTCATTTGGACAACTTTAAAGATGATTTTCTCAATATTTAGATTTTTTTGCACCCTCAGATTCCAGATTTTCAAATATTGTGCTATCCTAACAAACCATACATCAATGGAAAGCTCATTTATTCAGCTTTCAGATGATGCATAAACCTCAATTTTGAAAAATTGTCACTTATGACTGGTTTTGTGCTCCAGGGTCACATACAAGTTAAATTGATCCTGATCTTCAAATTCAAAAAGTTTTCACCCCCCGACTCTTAATGCGTTGTTTTTTCTTCTGGAGCATCAGCGAGCGTTTGAAGCTTCTGTAATAGTTGCATAAGAGTCCCTCAGTTGTCCTCAGTGTGAAAAGATGGATCTCAGAATCATACAGTCACTGCTGGAAAGGGTTCAAATTCACAAAAATGCTGGAAAACCAAAGAATTTGTGGGACCTGAAGGAATTTTCTGAACCGTAACCCTATGTGAAATATCTTATTCAGGTCAGTACTGAATAAACAATAACATGCGTTTTGTATGATCTCTCTTATTTTGGTAAAATAATGAACATTTTGCAGATTCTGAAGTACATTTTGACTTCAACTGTATATATATACAGTATACATATTTTAAAAAATTGGTCTGCTTAATCTGATCTTAAAAGACTGAGTAAGGGTGGCACATATATATCTCAGGTGTATCGTGAAATTTCTATTTTTATGAATATGTATCCATGTTATTATTAGCGTATAATTATTATATATTTTTTAAAACTTATTTTATTTCAGCTAGTTGCCAAAGCAAAACTAAAATAAATAAAGCTAAATAAACTAAACTAAAAACTATATAGACATAGTTATTAAAAAAAACTGATGAACATGATAAAGAAACACACCACAAAAATATTCAAGCTTTTAATTTAATCTGAAAACAGAAAATATAAAAAATTAAATATAATAAAAAAAATTAACAAAAACTATAGTAAATCAATGCTGATGATATATGAATATATTTCAGTTTCTTTATTTAAGCTAAAATAATATAGTATTCCTTTCTGGCAAATTTCAAAGATTCAAAAGCCATTCTCCATCTTTTCTGCTTTAAATTGTTATACATATAACATTTTGATTCCTGATTTTTTTTAAGCATGTGTAATTCTAGATTTTAATATCCAATATACATTTTTTTATATATTTAAATATAACATAAAAACAATTAGTGGGTAAAATTTCTTTATCAGTGCATCTTCCCTTTTTTAAAAAACTTTTTTATTGAACAAATGAAATTATGCTTCGCCATTCAATATTAATATTTGTGGACGGTGCCAGAAATGCTGGATATATTCTATAATTATTATTTACTTTTTGAAAACAGACTTTATACATAAACATAATAGATAAAAAACAAAAAAAACAATAGATTTTCATGCATTAAGTGTGTCTTATCTTGTTATTTCGCTTATTTTCTGCTCACTGTTTAATGTTCACTAGTGAGCAAATATTGATTGACAGCTTTCATAAGAAGAGTTTACAGACGCACTGGCTTTAGTTCATGTACAGTATGTACAGTATGTTTAAAGATCTGAGCTGGTTAGTGTTGATTGTAGCGGTCACTGTTGTATTAGACGCGTCTGCTAATGCAGGTCTGAATCATATAGAAACAGACTCTTTAACCTACATTAAACAACAAGCACAATTTGACTAAACAAATTAGGAACCACAGGTTTTTATAGGCTAACCTGGACAACTGAAGTAGTAATGCTCTGTTCACAGTGAATGTGTGTGTTTGCAAGAGCCTTGAAGAATCTGCAAGATGTTTATTATTATTTAAAAAAAGAGAGAGGCATCATAAATATGCATGTTGTTTTAATTTGATATTTACGTACAGAAGACAGAATAATACCTGAAATGGCACACAATAAAAAAAAAAAAAAAAGCATTATTTGCACAACTTTTTATGACATTATTTTTATGATAGTAACAGAAATATCTGACAAAAATTATATATTTGATATTAAGCTTTTATATATTCTATATTCTAGTGATAATGTTTTATTTTTAACATCATTATGTAATTATTATTTATGGTCACTAGGTGGGTGAATCTCACACACACTCTCGCACGTGCGCGCACACACACACACACTCACTCACTCACTCACTCACTCACTCACTCACTCACTCACTCACTCACTCACTCACTCACTCACTCACTCACTCACTCACTCACTCACTCACACAC
>NW_015506128.1:490349-495913 GCF_001515645.1 Sinocyclocheilus grahami | reverse complement strand
CACTCACACACTCACTCCCTCACTCACTCACACACTCACTCACGCACACTTACACACTCACTCACTCACTCACGCGCACACACACACTCACTCACTCACTCACTCACTCACTCACGCGCACACACACACTCACTCACTCACTCTCTCACTCACTCACTCACTCACGCGCACACACACACTCACTCACTCACTCTCTCACTCACTCACTCACTCACGCGCACACACACACTCACTCACTCACTCTCTCACTCACTCACTCACTCACGCGCACACACACACTCACTCACTCACTCTCTCACTCACTCACTCACTCACGCGCACACACACACTCACTCACTCACTCTCTCACTCACTCACTCACTCACGCGCACACACACACTCACTCACTCACTCTCTCACTCACTCACTCACTCACGCGCACACACACACTCACTCACTCACTCTCTCACTCACTCACTCACTCACGCGCACACACACACTCACTCACTCACTCTCTCACTCACTCACTCACTCACGCGCACACACACACTCACTCACTCACTCTCTCACTCACTCACTCACTCACTCACACACACACACACACACTCTCTCTCACACACACACACACATGCACACACGCACACACACACACTCTCTCACACACACATACACACAAACACACACACACACTCTCTCTCTCTCACACACACACTCTTACACACACACACCACACACACACACACACACTCTTACACACACACACACACAAACAAAACAAGTCTAGATCATATTTCACTCACTATTTTTCACACATTATTTTTTTTATGATAAATAATGAAATCTATCAGAAAAAATGATATCGTAGATATCTCTGCATAGATATTTTGTATATTATAGAAATACAATTATATTTGTAACTTTATTATGTAATTATTATATAAAGTTACTAGTTAGTTGAATCTCAGAAAAAGGCAAAAACATTTTTTTTTAATTAAATTATTATTTTTTAAATATATTACATAATTATTTTTTATATATTTGAAAAACTATCATAAGCAAAAATATCAGGCAAAAACAATATATATTTTAGTGCATAGCATTTCACTGCATAGATATATGTTGCATGTTAAATAATTGCTTAAAAATTAGAAATAACATCTTGTAGCACTTATATTTGCATAAATTCAGCATGGGTTCATAAATTTGTTCTTGTTTATCTCATGCATCTGTCATACAGTAAAAGAAGCTACAAAATAGTTTATTAAAACTTCAGACAAAATCTCAAATAAAATCTGTGCGTATGTTTTTTGTTGAATATCATATTTGATCCAATCAGTCTTATATGACTCTGATATAGTGGGAATATGAAGGAAACACAGCTCAATTTTATTCAGAGACTCACTAAGCAAAAACATAAGCCAAAAAGAATGACAGTGCCATGTTACAATTCTATTTTAACATTATGTAATTATTATATGTAGCCTCCAGATAGGTGAATCTCACAAAATCACATCTAGATCATATTTCACTCTAAAATGACAAGAAACATAATTTAAAGATTACATTTTGCATTATATGGCAAACAATATAGATAGCTGATATTAGTGCAAAGCATTTCATTGCATAGATATATTGTATATTTTGTATATTCCAGTTATACAATTCTATTTTTAACTTTATGATGTAATTATTATATAAAGTCAATCAAATCAAATCAAATAATTATTATAAACAATAATATATTAATTAATTACATTATTTTAATTAATATAATTTATTTAATTCAGTCATTATTTATATTTATTTATTTTATTTGCATTATTTTGCATATTTTATAAAGGTTTATATAGGTTTATAAAGCTCTCTTTATGGGTTTTTCCTTCTCACAGGCTTGAGAAATCCAATATACGGGGAATCATGTGGTCTCTTTCATTGACCCACAGCAATATTGATCCACTCACTAGTAGCTAGTTTCTCATGGTTCACTAAATATGCATCTAGACTCGATCTACGACCGTGTTACAGGACGCTCTCAGTCTCAGGTTTAAGTGTGTTTCTGGCCTGCTTCAGGAAAGGGGCGTGTCCTCGGGTGTCTGATTGACAGCTCTCACCACATCTGGCTCCGCCTCTTCTTCAGTCTGGTTTTGAAGGCTGTTGTGTTTTCTCAGAGTGTGTTGTGAAGGCGAGCGCATGGCTCTGCTGTCGTGTTATGATGGGACAGACTCTTGTTTCCAGCAGGCTGTCAGGATGTTCCAGAGGAAGAAGAAGAAGAAGAGGAGGCTGGAGATCTCCACTCCCAGGAACTTCGAGCACAGGGTGCACACGTCCTTCGACCCGGTGCAGGGCTGCTTCGTGGGTCTGCCGTCTCAATGGCAAAGCCTCATAGACACGCTCCGGAGACCCAAACCTGTGGTGGACCCCTCCAGCGTCACGCAGGTGCAGCTCAAACCGCAGAAGGTAAAGCTCCTTCACTATCCAAACATGAAAACGTGAGGTCTGCGTGGGATATTCTTGCACTTTTTGCATGCAATTGTTATGTATTTGTTGAATGCATGCAGTCGTGTTATGGTTTATTGCATATATAGATAAACTATAGTATGAATTATACATAAATTAAATTTAAACAAATAAAATTAATTATTAAAACTAGTAGCATTATTTTTATGACAGTTAAGCAAAAATATAATAAGTAAATTACAGTGAATAATAGTTCTATTTTCATTATATAATTATTATATATAATCTCTAGATGAATCTCACAAAAACATGTCCAGATTCAAAATATATATATATGTAATAAATTTGTAATAATTATATTAAGTAATTATTATATAGTCGCTATAGGTGAATCCCATAAACACATTTTCAAATCATATTTCACTTGAAAATGTAAAGAAAAAATATATTTCTTAAAGTAATTTTTACATTTGATTTTTCACATTATTTGCGAAACAGCCTTATTTTTACAAATAATTAAAAATATCAGGCAAAAAACATATAGTTGATAGTACAGTGCATTGCATTTGACTGCAAAGAAATTCCTGTAATACAATACTATTTATGGAATTTAATGCATATATTTAATATATATATATAGCATTTTTTTGCATTATTTGCAAAACTAAGTGACATTATTTTTCTGACAATTTATGACAATCTGCATTTTATCTTTTGGTTTTGCTGTGAAATGTGATTGAGGCATACTCCTTGCAGCAGCGACTGTAATTTCTTTAAAAACGCCCCACAAAGACAGGGCTTTTCCCTGAGAAAGTGTTTCAGGTTCATGTTTGCAGCTCCAGTTGTGAATAATCGTGTGTCTCTGTTAAACTGGTTCTGCTGAGGGAGGTTTGGTGTATTTCCCCAGGGTTCTCACGTATCAGAAACACCATTCAAATGTTTTCATAATGTGACACTAAACGTCTCTATCCACTAGTTATGACCTGACAGACCTGCTCAATGCTGCTGTTATATAATGATTTCAGCAGCAGCAGCATCATATATATATATTGCTTTCTCTTGTCCAGTCCACTAAATAAAGCAAAAAAAATGCAATACAATGCTATTTTTAACATTAACATTGTTTGTTATATGTTCACTGGGTAGGTGAATCTCACAAAAACATCTCCAGGTCATATTTTATGCATGCATGAAGAAAGAAAGAAAGAACTTATTGCTTAAAGAAAATTTTATATTTTTTCAATTATATGCAAAACTTTAATTCATTGTTATATTTGTACATTATTTTTATGAGAATTTATTAAAAATATCAGACAAGCATTATATAGCTGCAAAGCATTTCACTGCATAGATATATTGTATATTCCAGTAATACAACTCTATTTTTAACATTATTATGTAATTATTATATAAATAGTCACTAGGTGAATTTCACAAAAACTTGTCTAGATCATATTTCACTCCCCCCAAAAAAAAAAGCATTACAGAATTAGTATTTTTTGCATTATTTAAAAAATGTATTGGCATTATTTTCATGACAATTAAACTAATTTGAAAAATAATTGTATAAAGATCTATCAGCTGTCAGTCAAACTGTAACTGTAGCTGCATGAACTGGATTTTTGGTAACTGAGTGAGTGATGAAGCACCATCTTGTTGGCTAAAGTTTCCCAGTTTTCCGAGCAGGAATGTGAAGCATGACGTGTTTTTAACCAGCACTGCTGTAATTAAAGCTGTCATGCATCATGCGCATTATATAATTGCATCTGTTTCCTGCATATGACACTGATCTGAGTGTGCAGCTGATCTATGACAATACAAAAACTAAAAAATGTGTTCACCCTCAGGCCATCCGAGATTAGGATGAGTTTGTTTCTTCATCAGGTTTGGAGAAATGTTGCATTGCATCAGTGTCTCAGCAATGGATGCTCTGCAGTGAATGGGTGCCGTCAGAATGAGAGTCCAAACAGCTGATAAAAACATCACAATAATCCACAGCACTCCAGTCCATCAGTTAACATCTGGAGAAGACAAAAGCTGAGACAAATCCAGCATTAAGACGCTTTTAACTCAAATACGAGTTCATAATCCATAAAAAAAAGTGCATCTCACATCAAAATCCAGCCACATATTTGTTTAGAGCTGGTTTTGATCTGTGCAGATTTCTCTCCTGATTCACACCAGAACACTGACTCACTGGAGGAAGCGTTATTATGGATTATGGACTCATGATTTAGTTAAAAACGTCTTAATGCTGGATTTGTCTCAGCTTTTGTCTTCTCCAGATGTTAACTGATGGACTGGAGTGCTGTGGATTATTGTGATGTTTTTATCAGCTGTTTGGACTCTCATTCTGACGGCACCCATTCACTGCAGAGCATCCATTGCTGAGACACTGATGCAGTGCTACATTTGTGTCAGTGCAGTCAAATCTTTTAAAATAGAGTCCGTTTTAATGTCGTGCTGAATTCTGTCTTCCAGAGGATCGTTCGTGGCAGTTTCATCGGACATGAGGACTACATTTCTGCGGCGATCGCTCAGATGAATCGACTCTCTGTTACAAGCTCGAACTCGTTGAGGAGAACCAGCCCGTCTTTAAGGAAAAGAGCCCAGTCTCTGGGCCGTCTGGGTGAGGTAGCCGAAGGAGAGACGTATGAATATCAGGAGCTCAATGAGGCCAGTCGGAGGAACGGGCAGCCGGTGTCAGACTGGGGATCGAGATCCCGACAGATCCAGAGCGAGAGCGGAAGCCCACGGCCCGAATCCAAGAACAGCTACACCATAAACTCCACTGAGTCTCGACCCAGAGCCAAGTCCATGTTCATGGGACAGCCGGTGCTGATGCCCCGGGACATTCTACTCGCACCTAGAACTGCTCGTGAAGAGCCTGGTATTGATAAAAGAGATGTAAAACCCAACCAGAGGCCCGTATCGTGTCTCGACGGCACCTACAGCGGAAACGATGGAGTGAGACTGAACTCAGATCAGACCGAGACAGAAACGCCGAGGAGGCCTCAGTCCACATACAACTTCAAGGTAAGAAACATATTTTCTAAAAACATTTTTCTAGCATTTCCATTAGGTTATGTGTGTGTGTGTGTGTGTGTGTGTGTGTGTGTGTATATATA
>NW_015506128.1:483997-490308 GCF_001515645.1 Sinocyclocheilus grahami | reverse complement strand
TGAGAGTGAGTGTGTGTCTGTGTGTGCGTGTGTGAGTGTGTGTGAGAGAGAGTGAGTGTGTGCGTGCGTGCGAGTGTGTGCGTGTGTGCGTGCGAGTGTGTGTGTGTGTGTGTGTGTGTGTGTGACCAAATGTCCTCACAAGGATAGTAAAACCTGACATTTTTGACATTGTTGGGACCGGCCTGCGGCCCCCACAAGGGGGAAAAAAATATTTAAAATAGTAAATGATGTTTATCTGAAAGTGTGAGTGTGTGTGAGAGAGAGTGAGTGTGTGCGTGCGTGCGAGTGTGTGCGTGTGTGCGTGAGTGTGTGTGTGTGTGTGTGTGTGTGTGTGACCAAATGTCCTCACAAGGATAGTAAAACCTGACATTTTTGACATTGTTGGGACCGGCCTGCGGCCCCCACAAGGGGGAAAAAAATATTTAAAATAGTAAATGATGTTTATCTGAAAGCAGGTTTTCTGTAAGGATTAGGGTTAGGGTTAGGGTTGGGGGTTAGGGGATAGAAAATATTGTTTGGTCAGTATAAAAGTAATAGAAGTCTATGGAAAGTCCCCACAATTCACAGAAACAAATGTGTGTGTGTGTGTGTGTGTGGGTTCCTAATTAAAAAAAATTGTTTTATTATTGATGTAGGCCTACTGTTTAATTTAATTTAAAATGAATAAATCTAATAAAAACTCTCAACCTAACTATATAAATATAAATGTTAAAGCATAAATATAAATACCAAAAATATTTGTTCCTAAAAGGTTATTTTGGAATGTTCTCTGAACATCCAGTTTTTAAAATGTTTTAAAAGGATTCTTTCTTGGTTATGTGTTAACGAAACATTCCATTTTAGAATTCTTGCAAACGTTACAGAAATGTTACTTTTGAAGGTTCCCAGAATGTTTTGAAAAAAAGTAGTTACATTTAAAAACAAATGTTTGACTTAAATATTGCACAAATTAAACATTCCTTCTTTATACCTTTGTTTTTGTGCTAATGTTTTTAGAACACTATTAAAGACCAGATAACTCGGAGCGAACGCTCTATTAGCATTACTGGAAGAACGTTTGTTCATATCTGAAAAAAGATAAAGAACATCTTAAACAGATTCCTCTGGGTTTAATAGAAGCTGAGCCTTATCATGGTTGAAAATTATTATCGTGGAAAAGATATATATCTGCATTCAGATGCTATGCACACAATTTTTTTACCTGATAATTTGCCATGTTATCACAAAATTGTGGTTTAGTTTTGCAAATACTGCAAAAGATATATAATTTATATATATATAATTAAGGTAAATAAATCAATTTTTTTCTTTTGATTTTGGAGTGAAATAAGATCTGGATGTTTTGTGAAATTCATCTGAGACTACATATAATAATTGCTCTATAATGTTAAGAATAGAATTGTATCACTGGAATATCTATGCAGTGAAATGCAATGCAGTGTAATAGTAAATGTATAATTTATACTTTTTATCTATATCTTTGACACACTGTCAACTGCTATATAAAATCATTTTAACTAAAAAAAAGAAGCAAAATTCACCTTTACAGCAATGCATTGAACTTTAAAAAAATATATTTATATTATAACTTATAATTAAAATTACATTTTAATTAAAAATATCATTGCATTGTATACTATATTATAATTAAAAACAAAGACATAGATTTGTATTATTTATATACAGGTGCATCTCAATAAATTAGAATGTCGTGGAAAAGTTCATTTATTTCAGTAATTCAACTCAAATCGTGAAACTCGTGTATTAAATAAATTCAATGCACACAGACTGAAGTAGTTTAAGTCTTTGGTTCTTTTAATTGTGATGATTTTGGCTCACATTTAACAAAAACCCACCAATTCACTATCTCAACTAATTAGAATACTTCATAAGACCAATAAAAAACATTTTTAGTGAATTTTAAGTTTTACATTTTAAATATTTCTGTTTCACTGTAATTAATTTTTTATTTAATTTATTTTAGTTTAATTTATTTAGTGTTCATTTTAGTACTTGAAATTACTTTCTTTTTTTAGTTAGTTGCCAAAGCAGCATTTCTAAGTTTCATCTAATATTTTTGTATTTCATTTAATTTTTTTATTTTATGTTTTTCCTTTTGAATTTTATTTCAAGGAAAAGAAATGAATGGTTCTGTAGTAATAGTTTTAGTTAACAATAACAACACAACATTGTTCCAGTGTAATAAGCTACTTTTTTCCTGAAGTATACTCAGTATACAATATGCTTTTATTTCAGCTTTATTTTATGTTTTTAATTTATTTTAAGGAAAAAAATTTTAATAGTTCTATAGTAACTCAAACTCTTACTATATAGTATAGTAAGTAAAATGATTGATCACGATTAATCGCATCCAAAATAAAAGTTTTATGTAATATATGTGTGTGTACTGTGTACATTTATTATGTATACATAATTCCACACACATACAGTATATATTTTGAATATATTTACATGTATTTATTTATATTTATATAATTTATATTATATATAAATATATTTAATATACAAATATATTTTCTTAAATATATACATGCATGTGTGTGTATTATATATGCATAATAAATATACACAGTACACACACATATATTATGTAAACAAAAACTTTTATTTTGGTTGCGATTAATCGTGATTAATTGTTTGACAGCATTCATTTATATTCATAAAATTTATATTATATATATATATATACATATATTTAATATATAAACGTAACATTTTTCTTAAATATATACATGCATGTGTGTGTATTTATATATACATAATAAATATGCACAGTACATACACATATACCATGTAAACAAAACCTTTATTTTGGATGCGATTAATCGCAATTAATCGTTTGACAGCTCTATTTTAAACACCGAATATTCATTTAATATTATTCTAGAGTAATAATCTACTTCCTACATTTGTCTATAGAACTTAAAATACTTAATCTTTTCCTTGAATACAGGTGAATTCACAGAGTTTCCCAGCCATTTCCAAACCCAACGGCACTAGCAGTCCTAAACCAGGCCATGGAATAATCAGCCATCAGAACTCACGGCGTTCCTCCAGCGACCTGATTTCTACCATCCAAACCCCTGAGACTCCAGCCTCGCTCGCTCTGAAGCAGGACAGCCCGTCTCAGCCCAGACCCGCTCCGACCGGCTCGCCCGCGGTTCGCAGCGGAGCCTCGTCTCCCAGCCTCAGAGTGGCCCAGAAGCCCGGCAGCGGCCCGGAGACACCCGGAGTCACCCACCAGCAGTTCAGAGCCGCGCTGCAGATGGTGGTGGGCACCGGCGACCCTCGCTCGTATCTGGAGAACTTTGTGAAGATCGGCGAGGGCTCCACGGGCGTGGTGTGCATCGCCCGAGAGAAGCACAGCGGGCGGCAGGTCGCCGTCAAGATGATGGACCTCAGGAAGCAGCAGAGGAGAGAACTGCTCTTCAATGAAGTATGAGCGTCTCATCTGTCATTCACAACACATTTAGGACCAGATTTACTAAACGGGGCAAATTAGCTTGAGAGCGCAATTCCAAAACAGCGCAATTCCAAAAATAGGCGTTTGAAATTTCTCACGCAATATACCAAGCGCAGTCGCAAATAAGCAGAGCCGATGCTCATCAGGTGCGGGTAACCTTTTATTTATATAGCGCTTTTAACAATACAGATTGTGTCAAAGCAGCTTTACAGTATTAAATAGGAAAATAGTGTGTCAATAATGCAAAATGACAATAGTAAACACTCAAAGGCAGTTCATCATTGAATTCAGTGATGTCAACATCCAGCTCAGTTCAGTTTAAATAGTATCTGTGCAATCAAGTCAACGATATCGCTGGATATTAAGTTTCCCCAACTAAGCAAGCTAGAGGAACCAAAACTCCATCGGTGACCGAATGGAGAAAAAACCTTGGGAGAAACCAGGCTCAGTCGGGGGGCCAGTTCTCCTCTGACCAGACGAAACAAGAAGTTAAATTCCAGGCTGCAGCAAAGTCAGATTGTGCAGAGGACTCATCTGGTTCTCGTGGTCTTGTCCCGGTGGCCGTCTAGGAGAAAAGGTCTTCACTGGGGATCTGTCTCTGGGGCTCATCTAGTTGTCCTGGTCTCTGCTGACATTCAGGTCTGTAGAGGTCGTCTCTAGGTGCTGATCCACCATCTGGGCTGGATACGGAGTGGATCCGGGTGACTGCAGAGACTAGTGTTAATTTATTAAAACTATTTTCAATTTAGTCTTAGTCCCGTGGTAAAATGTCCTTGTTAGTTTTTATCATATTTAGTCAACCTTATCCTATTTAGTTTTAGTCAAGTTTTAGTCGACTAAAAGTCTCAACATTTTAGTTTAGTTTTAGTCAAAGAAAACCTGAAGTATTTTAGTCTAGTTTTAGTCAATGAAAACTTAACATTTTAGCAATATTATTATTAATTAACCGTACAGCAGTATTAATTTTGACAGGCATTTTTTATTTAGTCTTAGTCTTACTCAAATGTACATTTTAGTTATCTAAATCAATAGAATGTGGACATAGGCTGTACATGGTGTATTTTACTTAATCTAGTGCACTGATTTATTATAGGCTTTTTATTATATAAATTAATACCAAAGACTTATGCAATCTCTCGGTCTACATTATGAAAACAGTGAAAAATATTAAAACAGTGAAATTAGTAATTCCACTAATTCCAAATTGCAATAGCCTATTTCTCTATTAAAACAACAGCGGTTGAGTAAGTGCATTTACTCAGCGATCACAATCGCAAACAATATAGTAGAGATCTCATGACAGAACACAGACTGTCTGAATGATGCTTTCAGTTAGATCGCTGAACTCCAGCTTGTTTGTCGGTGTTTTCAGATCATCGGCGGCGGCGCTTCCGCAATGAGGAGCGAGCGCGTGCGCATGGTTGCCAGATTGCTTAAAATACGCAAAACACCGGGCAGAAAATGTATCCTTGTAACAGCAAAGCTCTTTTCTTTTTCTTTTTAACTCTTAAAAAATAATTTTAACTCTTGATATCTGGCAACCGCACTCATGAAAGCTCGCCTAGGGGTGTAGAGCTGTGCGCAATAACATTTTGTTGAAAATGAAAAGAGGTTTTCGGTAAAGTTTTTATCTTTTTGAATACATTTTAGTCTCGTCTTATTTCGTCAACGAAATTGCATGTTGGTATAGTCTTAGTTATCGTTTATTAACCTTATTATCGTCTCGTCTTAGTCATGGGAATAAAGCTTGTCAACGAACATTTTTCGTCATAGTCTTCGTTAACGAAATTAACACTAGCAGAGACCATCTGATCTGGTGGCTACGGTGACCTCGGAATAAGAAAGAATCAGACTAATATTAGAGTAGATGCCATTCTTCTAACGATGTAGCAAGTACATCGGGTGTTATGGGAAGTGTTCCCGGTTCCGGTTGACCTAATTAATGCTGCCAAAAAATCCTTTAACGGATTTGAATATTAGAAATGTGTTAGTGTGTTATGTGTAAGCCAGGTTAAAGAGATGGGTCTTTAATCTAGATTTCAACTGACAGAGTGTGTCTGCCTCCCGAATAGGCCTGTCGCAATAATCAATATATCGACTTATCGCGCAAAATATGTACATGACCTCAATCATTTTTGGTGACGCAATATATTGCCCATTATATTTACATAAAAATTAATGTCACCATGTTTTGTACATTCCACTTGCGCCTGTGTCTTTTGCAGCTTCTTGTACATAACGTGGTGTAGTCACGAGCTGCTCGTTCAAATATAAAAAATGCTTCTACAAAAGTTTCATCTGCAGATATGGCCTTGTTTAGGGATCTGTGCCTTTGTGCATACGGACATCTGACTGCTGAGTAGTGATTGTGTTGTTCAGCAATAGTGTGCACCCTTAATTTACAGAGAAAAATCTGTAGATGGAAAAATCTTTGTTCTTTGTGCATTTTTCTTTTTTTCTACTTGTTACTTTGCACTTTTTGTTAGAAATGTTTATTTACTATTTATTCAGGTTTTTTAAGGTATCTAATATTTTGATACTTAATTTCCATGATCTAAATATTCTTAAAAATTAAAAGTTTGTTGTCATTTGGAAGTGTGTAGGCCTTCTTGCATTATTATGCTGTTATATTATGATTATATATTCAGTGGCATAAAATGGTCTTTAAAATGACAATAATATCGCTTATCGCAATTATTTCTGGGGCAATATATCGTACAACAAAAAGCTGTTATCGTGACAGGCCTACCCCCGGACAATGTTAGGTTATTCCAGAGTTTGGGAGCTAAATAGCAAAAAGGATCTTCCGCCCGCAGTTGATTTTGAT
>NW_015506128.1:463997-478997 GCF_001515645.1 Sinocyclocheilus grahami | reverse complement strand
TTTACGTTTGTTTCCTCATATTTTTCACTGACTCACAGTACAATACAAGTGTCTGTGTGAACTTCTCAGACGCGTCTACATGAACTTTATCTAGAGTTTTTTGTGATTCTTGAGAAGGCTGCAGGAATCAGAATTAGTGAGGCAGAGATGCTGCTTTCTGCTGAAGTGAAAGATCCTGATGTTTTGTGTGTTTGTAGGTGGACATGTGGTCTCTGGGGATCATGGTGGTGGAGATGATCGATGGAGAGCCTCCGTATTTCAGCGAGACGCCGATAGCAGCGATGAAGAGACTGCGAGACGAGCCGGCGCCGACCGCCAGAAACATCAGCAGGGTAAAACCAGCCTAACCTCAACAGTTCATTCAGTCAACTAAAACTGAAGCTAAAACTATATTCATGTCATAATCAGCTCAGTTTAGTTTAACTTGATGTAATAAAATAACTAAAACTGAAATAAAAAATTATAAAAATGATATAGAATTATAATTAACAGAAAAATAATAACTTTAAAAACGTCAGAATTGCGAGATATAAACGTCAGAATGGCGAGATATAAAAGTCATAATTGCGAGATATAAACGTCATAATTGCGAGATATAAACGTCAGAATGGCGAGATATAAACGTCAGAATTGCGAGAAATAAAGTCCAGTTCTGAGGAGAAAAAAAGTTCCGATATGTTCTCAGAATTGCGAGTTTATATCTCATCTCACAATTCTGAGAAAAAATATCAGTTTTTCAAAAATTTTAACCGATCAGTGGCGGAAACGGGCTTCCATAGTTATTGTACAGTAAAACTATAAAAATCATTAATTGAAATAAAGTTGAAATTAAATATTAATATTAGATGAAACGCTTAAACTTCAAAAATGTAAACGTTATAATTATAAATTATAAAAATGTATAAAAGTTATAAAAATTATAAATGTTTAAAAGTACTAGATAGTAAAACTGAAAAATAAAGCTTAATAAAAATGACATTTCATTAATTAAAAAGGCTGAAATGAAATAAAATATAAATATTCGATGAAACACTTTTTTTCCCCATAAAAATTATACATTCTTAAAAGTAGTAAAATTAATAAAACTTAGAAATATTAAAAAACAAAAATGAATAAAAAAATGACAAAAACACAAAACAAAATTACTGAAATTAAAATTCTAAAATTTTAAGCTAATATAAATCTAACATAAAAAAATAAAAGCTAATTCAAAATATTAACAAATACTATAAATATATAAACAATACAAAAACAACACTTATTACACTTTAAACTACTAAAAATAATTTTCATTAATTAAAAAAGCCTAAATTAAATTAAATAGAAATAATAGATGAAACACTTAAACTTAAAAAAATGCAAACTGAAAATTATGAATGTTTAAAAGTACCACAATTACTAAAACTGAAAAATTATTAAAAAGCTAAATAGAAATGTATTAAACATTTTAATAAAAATGACAAAGGCACATAACAAAATTGCTAAAGTAAAAATTGTAAGAGATAAAAGCTAACATAAATGTAATATAAAAAATTAATTAAATCTTAATAGAAATATTAAAAAATAAATAAAAAGGACTAAGAACATAACAAATTACTAAACTTAAAATTGTAAAATTTAAAGGCTAATATAAATTTTATAAAAATGAAAGCTATAATTAATACTAAAACAATACTGACTTCATGCATATATAAAATAAAATCACTTAATTACTATATATCATGAATACCATAAACACAAGTGTCCCCAAAATCTGCTTAAAAAGAAGAAAATGAATCCTACTTTCAGGACCATGAAGTTATGTTTGGTCATTATGATGTTTGATATTATGTATAATGATCTCTGTGGTGTGATCAGATCTCTCCCGTCCTGAGGGACTTTCTGGACTCGATGTTGACGTGTGATCCGCTGGAGCGAGCGAGCGCCGCAGATCTGCTCCAGCACCCCTTCATGCTGCAGGCCGCTTCTCCTCGCTGTCTGGTGCCGCTGGTGGAGCAGTACCGCAGACGCATGTCGCGATGCTGACCTTCAGCACTTTAGAGACTGTGAACCTTCCTGATCTACTGGAAAAACCCTGACGTTCCTCTGGAGAACCTCATGGAGGAGGACAGGAGAGGTTCCCCCCCAAACCATCATTCTGTCAGCATTTATTCCTCTTATTCTAATGCGTTTGCACAGAACTGTTGACATTGTGTCGTGTGTAATATAGACTGTGCTGATGGGTTTATTAAATACATCTGATGATCGTTCACAATGTATGGAAGCCTGTTTCTGCTCCAGGACAAGGAATTAAAAGGTCATTGTGACCTTATTTCTTGCAATTCTGAGGGGGAAAAAACATTAACTTACAATTGCGAGACGTAAAAATTGTGAGAAAAAAAATGTAATTGTGAGATATAAACTCAGAAGTGGTGGTGAAAAGGTCAGAATCAGAAATGTGAGATACAAACTGAATTGCAAGATAAAAAGTCAGAATTGTGAGATGTAAACTAAGAATTGCAAGAAAAATGTAGAATTCAAAGTCAGAGTCGCGAGATATGAACTAAGAATCGTAATAGAAAAAATTTAGAATTGCGAGATATAAAGTCAGAATTGTGAGGAAATAAAAACTGAATTGTGAAAGTCTAAATTGGGAAAAAAATTGAATTGTAAGATATGAACTAAGAATTGTAATTAAAAAAATTTAATTGCAATAAAAGTCTGAATTCCAAAATATGAAGTCAAGGAAGACAGAACTGTGAGGAAAAATTTGAATTGTGAGAGTCAGAATTGCAATAAAAAAATTGGAATTGTGAGGAAAAAATAGAATTGTGATATAAACTCAGAATTGCAAAGAAAAAATTTAATTGACAAACTCAGAATTGCAAAGAAAAATTTTTATTTTGCGAGATATAAAGTTTATATAGAAAAGTATATAATTGTGAGATATAAAGTCAGATTTGCGAGATTACAATGACCTTTTTTTTTACTCCCGTGGCAGAAACAAGCGTCCATAATGAGATCAGAAACATGAATTATGAATCATGTTGACTTTAAAATGTAACTTTTATTGCTGTACAGCTTTGGATAAAAGCATCTGCTAAATGACGTTAAATGTTATTATGAGCGTGTCAATGAAACTGAACTTGAGCTCTTCTGTAATCCAGCAGGCTGACGAGACACTCAATGGCTATATTTTGTATTCCAAGATGTTAAATGATTTTTATAATTCATAACTGTTTTTGCAAATGTCATGAATTGCATGTCAAATCTGTTCCTCATTTTTAAGCATTACATTTACAAACTGTGTTTGGTCTGCTATATAAAGCATTGCTTGTATTGAATACATGTTTTAAACAAGCAAGAAACAGCTTCTGAACCACAGGAAGCTGTTAAAGCACGGCTGATGATTGATGGCTGTTTAATAAGAGTCCTTATAATCATAATAATTTAGATGAAGCTCACATTCATGTAGATCATTTCAGAAATGTTGTCTCCTTCTGGCTGTTTTCATTCTGTAATTGCTAGCTGATGGTTTTGACCACACACTGATTATTTTCAAGCATTGTGTAGCGTGAACACTTCTGTCAGATCATCTGATAAACTCCTCATTTACTGATGTAGCACTTCAATACTTATGAGAGGACTTATCTGATGAGAAATACTGACAAATATTTCAAGTGTTTCTACTCAACCTCAAGTTCGAAAACTAAAACTGAAAAATAAACCTTAAAGGGTTAGTTCAAGGGTAAATTACTCATCCTAGGTGTATATGACTTTCTTCTTTCAGATGAATCCAGTCGGCGTTATATTAAAAATGGTCTTTGATCTTTCAAGCTGTTTAATGGCACTCAGCAGGTGTTGCATGCATCAGTCCAAAAGAAGTGACATAAAAAGCGCCCATTCATAATAAAAAAAGTGTCTCACACGGCTCCGGGGGGTGAACAAAGGTCTCCTGTAGCGAATCCATGCGTTTTTGTAAGAAAAATATCCATATTCAAAAAATAATAATCACTTAAATCTAGATTGCGCTCACGGTTGTAAACGGAAGCAGCTCCGGGCGGATGACGTATGAGGTCAGCGCCGCTCAGAAGTGACGAATGCGGAAACGCAGCGGAGAGATCAAAACAAAACAACGGTCACTAATTAGAAGTACAAAACGAGGATTTGTAAAGAAGAATGTCAGAGGATTTCAATATAAGCCAAGAGGAGACTGGTTTTCCTTTGCTAAAGTAAGGAAACTTTGCTTCCTTTGCTCCTGTTAACAAACGTTGGTTTTCACGAGACTCACCGGCGCATGCGCAGCACTGAACTCATACGTCATCCGCCCAGAACTGCTTCCGTTTACAACAGTGAGCGCAAGCTACATTACACACTACAGTAAAATGTTATTACATTTTTGTATGTTTTTGAGTCTCTTCTGCTCACCAAGGCTGCATTTATTGAAACAGACAGTAAAAACAGTGAAATATTATTACAATTTAAAATGGCTGTTTTCTATGTGAATATCTGTTAAAAGGTCATTTATTTCTGTGATAAAAACTGAATTTTCAGCATCATTACTCCAGTCTTCAGAAATCATTCTAATATGCTAATTTGCTGAAACATTTCTGATTATGTTGAAAACAGTTTAATATTTTTGTGAAAACCATACAACTTTATTTTTTCAGGATTCTTTGATGAATAGGAAGTTCAAAAGAACACCATTTAACACCATAAACTTATAAATGTATTCACTGCCACTTTACTGCTTCTTTGCTGAATAAAAATATAGTTATAAAAATAGTTATAAAATATAGTTACTTTTGATCAATTTAATGTGCCCTTACTAATAAAAAATAGAAAAAAATGAAAAGAAAAAACAAAACCTTATATAGCTTATATATATGAACATATATTGCAGTACAAAAGTTGAGACCACACACACACAAAAAAAAAAACGTTTTTTTGCATTCCATTCTAATCATTTTTTTTTTCATTACAAATATATTGTACTTGACTCAAATAAAAATAAAATTGGTCTCAGCTACTGACAAGGCATTTGACGTACTTGGCTTCACAGCTGAAGGAATGATAGGAGTCTACAAGCTGACGGGTGCTATCATGCACTATGGCAATATGAAGTTCAAACAAAAACAGCGTGAAGAGCAGGCAGAGCCTGACGGTACTGAAGGTAAGGCAGCTTATCTAATGGGGCTGAACTCTGCTGACCTGCTCAAAGGACTCTGCCATCCAAGGGCCAAGATAGGCAATGAATACGTTACAAAAGGACAGAGTGTGGACCAAGTGTATTACTCAATTGGTGCACTAGCAAAGTCAGTGTATGAGAAAATGTTCAACTGGATGGTGGTAAGAATTAACCAATCCCTTGACACGAAGCAACATCGGCAATATTTCATTGGCGTGCTAGACATCGCTGGCTTTGAGATATTTGATTTCAACACGTTTGAACAACTCTGCATCAATTTTACCAATGAAAAGCTGCAACAGTTTTTCAATCACCACATGTTCGTTCTGGAACAAGAGGAATACAAAAAAGAGGGGATTGACTGGGAGTTCATTGACTTCGGGATGGATCTGCAAGCCTGCATCGATCTGATTGAGCAACCCCTAGGGATCATGTCCATTCTCGAGGAAGAGTGCATGTTTCCAAAGGCCAGTGATCAGACATTCAAAGCAAAGCTGTATGACAACCATTTGGGCAAGACAAAAATTTTACAGAAGCCGCGAGTTGTGAAGGGAAAGGCAGAAGCGCACTTCGCCTTGGCCCACTATGCAGGTACTGTTGACTATAATATTTCCGGCTGGCTGGTGAAGAACAAAGACCCACTGAATGAAACTGTAGTTGGGCTCTATCAGAAATCCTCTTTGAAATTGTTGAGTCATCTATTCTCAAATTATGCAGGAACAGAGGGAGCAGAAAAGTCTGGTGGGAAAGGGACCAAGAAAAAGGGGTCATCTTTTCAGACAGTGTCTGCCCTGCACAGAGAAAACCTTAACAAATTAATGACCAATCTGAAAACCACACACCCACACTTTGTCCGTTGTCTGATTCCAAATGAGAGCAAGACTCCTGGAATCATGGACAACTGTCTGGTCATGCACCAGCTTCGCTGCAATGGTGTACTGGAGGGTATCAGGATTTGCAGCAAAGGTTTCCCAAACAGGATCCTCTATGGTTATTTCAAACAGAGGTACAGAATCCTAAATGCATCTGCCATCCCCGAAGGTCAGTTAATTGAAAACAAGAAAAGTGCAGAGAAGCTGTTAGGCTCACTAGACATTGACCACACGCAATACAAAGTTGTCCACACAAAAGTATTTTTCAAAGCTGTGCTGCTCGGTACGTTAGAAGAGATGCAAGATGACCAACTCACTCGCATCCTCACTAGGATCCAAGCTTATGCTCATGGATTACTGATGAGAGTTGAGTATCAGAAACTGGTGGAATGAAGAGATGCCCTCATGGTCATTCAGTGGAACCATCATTCCTTCCTTCGTGTGAAAAACTGGCCATGGATGAAACTGTTCTTTAAGATAAAACCTTTGCTAAGGAGTGCCGAGTCTGAAAAGGTAATGGCAAACATGAAGGATGAATTCAATAAGTTAAAAGAAGCATTGGAGAAATCTGAGGCCAGGAGGAAAGAGTTAGAGGAGAAGATGGTCAGTCTTCTTCAAGAGAATAATGATTTGCTTCTTCAGCTGCAATCAGAGCAAGACACTTTAACGGATGCTGAAGAACGATGTGAACAGCTCATAAAAAGCAAAATCCAGCTAGAAGCAAAAGTCAAAGAGCTGTCAGAATGTATAGAGGATGAGGAAGAGATAAACGCAGACCTCACAGCCAAGAAACGCAAGTTGGAGGATGAATGTTCTGAGCTCAAGAAAGATATAGATGACCTAGAGCTGACATTGGCCAAGGCGGAAAAGGACAAACATGCCACTGAGAACAAAGTAAAGAATCTGACCGAAGAAATGGCATCTCTTGATGAAAATATAAGGAAACTCACCAAAGAGAAAAAAGCTCTACAAGACTGCAAACACTGGATGACATTCAAAGTGAGAAGGACAAAGTAAATACATTAACAAAAGCAAAAGCTAAGCTAAGCATGAACAACAGGTGGATGACCTTGAGGGCTCATTGCAAAGGGTCAAACAAAAGTTAGAGAAAGAAAAAGTTGAATTCAAGTTGGAATTGGATGACCTTTCCTCAAACATGGAGAGTGTGGTAAAAGCCAAGGTAAATCTTGAAAAGATGTGCCGTTCACTGGAAGATCAGATGAATGAGCATAGGTCAAAAGCTGAAGAAGCCCAGAGAGCTCTGAATGATTTGTCTACCCAGAAAGTCAAGCTGCTGACTGAAAATGGGGAACTTGGACGACAACTGGAAGAGAAGTAATGTCTGATTTCCCAACTCACTAAAGGAAATACCTGCTCCACCCAGCAACTTGAAGACCTGAGAAGGCAAATTGAGGAAGAGGTGAAAGCAAAGAATGCTCTTGCTCATGCTGTACAGTCGGTCCGTCATGACTGTGACTTACTAAGAGAGCAATTTGAGGAGGAACAAGAAGCAAAAGCTGAGCTCCAACGGGCATTATCCAAGGCCAATACAGAGGTAGCAACATGGAGGGAAAAGTAGGAGACTGACGGAATTCAGAGAACGGAGGAACTGGAGGAAGCCAAGAAGAAGCTTGTACAAAAATTGCAAGAAGCAGAGGAAGCAGTGGAAGCAAAGTGTTCTTCTCTTGAGAAAACAAAACATCGCCTGCAAAATGAGATTCAGGATCTGATGTTAGACCTTGAAAGGTCAAATTCAGCATCAGCGGCCCTGGACAAAAAAACAGAGATCCTTTGACAAAGTCATTGTGGAGTGGTAACAAAAGTACGAAGAGTCACAGTGTGAGCCTGAGGGAGCACAAAAGGAAGCCCGCAGCTTAAGTACCGAGCTCTTAAAACTGAAGAATTCCTATGAAGAAACTCGAAATCACCTTGAGACTGTAAAGAGGGAAAACAAGAATCTACAGGAGGATATCTCAGACTTAACAGATCAAGTGGGAGAAGGACGGAAGAGTGTCCATGAGTTAGAAAAACTGAGGAAACAGCTGGAACAGGAGAAAGCAGAATTGCAGTCTGCACTAGAAGAAGCTGATGCTTCAGTTGAGCATGAAGAAGGTAAGATCCTATATGCTCAACTGGAGTTCAACCAGTTGAAGGCAGATGTTGAGCGTAAGATGGCTGAGAAGGATGAGGAAATGGAACAAGCAAAAAGAAACTACCAGCGTATGGTTGAATCCTTGCAGGCCTCCCTTGAGGCAGAGATGAGAAGCTGTAACGAGGCCTTAAGAGTAAAAAATAAGATGGAGGGAGATCTTAATGAAATGGAAATTCAATTAAGCCAGGCCAACAGACAGGCAGCAGATGCTCAGAAGCAGCTGAAGATGATCCAGTCGGACACTCGGTTAAGGAGCTGACTTATCAGACGGACGAGGAGCGCAAGAACTTGGCAAGACTGCAGGACTTGGTGGACAAGCTACAACTGAAAGTAAAATTTTACAAACGTTCTGCTGAAGAAGCTGAGGAACAGGCAAATGCCAACCTGGCCAAATTACGAAAACTGCAGCATGAGCTAGAAGAGGCAGAAGAGCGGGCAGACATTGCAGAAAAGTAAACAAGCTGCGTGCTAAAACTAGAGATGGTGTACCTGGAAAGAAATCCCAGGATGAGTAATGTGTCTTGAGTAGTTGTGCAATCTCACCTAGATTTGTTTGTTCACTAGTTTTAAGATGAGTACCTGGAATCCTCTAAAGGATTAAACATTAGTCAAACCATAAATATGACTGAACAATATAACGCAAAGCCAATACTCAAATGAATGGGTTGGCTTATAATTTGAAATGCATTTTCATGTTAGAAATGAAATAAAATACTTTTAAATCACATAATCTAATTCTTGTGTTTATCCCACCATACGACGTCAACATCTATTTATAGCAAGTTATATATAAAGACAAAAAAGACACAAGATTTATCATTTATCCCATTTATTTTCACATATTTTACCTGACCAAAAGCAATTTATAAATTGGTTGAGGCCAACCACTTTTCAAATGGGAGTAGCATAGAACTAAACTTTTTCATACAAAAATAGGACAGACATTTCATCAGATTCAATACTGATCCATCCGTTCAGCAACAGCAGTAACAACAAACCTGAAAAAGAAAGAAAACTAAATCGGACGTACGTGCAAAAGGAAGAGTGTGACAGTAGCGAAAGTGGCTGCGTTGACCGGAAAAGCCCGTAAAAGAGTGGAAGTAAGTCCGCGTGTAAAAACCCGCCAACCTTCGCGCTGGATGCTCTTCCTTGTGCAGTCCATGATGCTGCTGTACTGGTACTTTCCGCCGACCCCATCGGCTTGGAGTCGGGATTTTATCACGTCCACAGGATACGTTGAAAGCCAAGACGCGATTCCCGACATGCCTCCGGCGAACAGCAGTTTGGGAATCATGTACGGATCCTCTGGCTCGCATCCCAGCGAACGCGTCAGGAGGTCATACGCAAGGAAATAAACGCCGAATCCCGGCGTCTCTCGGATGAGAGTCGTAACCATTCCTCGGTTGACTCCTCGCAAACCCTCGCGCTGGTAAATGCGAGCCAGGCAGTCCAGCGAGTTTTTGTAGACCTTCCGAGAGGACGACTTCTTCTCGCCCGTTCCTTGCATCTGCATTCGGGTCTTGGCCAGTTCCATCGGGCAGCAGATCACGCACTGGATGGTGCCGGCCGCCGCTCCGGCTAGGAACTGGTTCATGGGCGTATCCTCGCCCAACATGCGCATGGTGTTGCCCTGAACACCAAAGACGATGGCGTTGATGAACGTCAGGCCCATCATGGGCGACCCAATGCCTTTATAAAGGCCAAACATCTGCGGAGAAGGTGAAACAAAGTGATCCAAGGGGCATTTGTTTACATGCATATGTGTGACCATGGAGCACAAAACCAGTCATAAGTAGCACAGGTATATTTGTAGCAATATCCAACAATGCATTGCATGGGTCAAAATTATAGATTTTTCTTTTATGCCAAAAAAAGATGTTTGGAAGATGGAAGAGGTTTCGTAAATTTCCTACCATAAACATATCAAAACCTAAATTTTCATTAGTAATATGCATTGCTAAGAACTTCATTTGGACAACTTAAAAGGTGATTTTCTCAATATTTTAAATTTTTTGCTCCCTCAGATTCCAGATCTTCAAATAGTTGTATCTTGGTCAAATATGTTCCTATCCTAACAAACCATGCATCAATGGAAAGCTTATTTGTTCAACTTTCAGGAGTTGTATACATCTCAATAAAAAAAGGGCCCTTATGACTGGTTTTAAGGTCCAGGGGGCGTATTGCAGAAAGTTTCTTATCTTAGGTCTGAACTTAAGATGTGATATGTTAAATTAGCATGTTTCAGAAATTCGTATTACAGAAGCAAATCTTAACTTGATTTGGGATTCTTTTCCTATCTTACAAAATCGTATCTTATCTCTAGTTAGGAAATCTTAAATTGCATTATCAAGCTCGACAATCCACTTTCAGGTTTGTTACCAAGCAACCAACAGTGCGCGAGCTGCTGATGAGGTAAACAAAATAATAGAAGCTACTTCACTTTGAAAATCGCCTTTTGCAAAAAAAACGTAACACCGTGTCTACACCGGACGCGACAGCTGTCGTGTCGCGCCGCTCCGCAACAGATAAAGTCTGTCTACTGTACACTGGACACGACAAAGCGACCATTAAAAATCATTTGAAATTTGTGTCAGCACGTCATAAATAGAACGCGGCAGCAGTTTACTGTCGGGGATTTGTCGTTGTGAGCCGCGCCGCAGCCAGTGTAGACAGCATCACTGATTATAATGAGTTCATGCCCATTCAAAGTGAGGGGGCACATGCCCTCTCAGATTTTTGAGCCAAGTGGATTTTGAATGAAGCTTAAATAGCCGATTAATAGTTTCTATATTTAATACAATCACACCGGCGTGATTAAATCGTTCAGCGTGTCATATCATCTATGATAAATTCAATAAATTCAAATCTGCGTTCGCTGGCTGGTGCTGAGCCAGAGACAGACACGTTTTTACAGCACTGCGCATTATAACCAATCACACACGATGCTGTTGATCTTATGAGCGCAATGGCCAACCAGAGGTGTTCAGATGAGTCATCGCTAAAATGCCGGTGTTTTCTTCACTCGCTCGCTGACTGAATACCTCTTTCTGGCGAATTCTCTCGTCAGAAACAACAGTGCAAATGTGTGTACGAATCTGTAAGATATTCATTTCATAGTGTATCTGTGCACTGAACAGCTTCAGTGATTTTAATATGAGTTTTTGAGAGTGCTTGAACTAGACTGTCAGTGAAAATGTTCTTTGCTCTCTTTCTGTACAATGAAAGTGTTATGATTAGTAGCCTAACTTGCAATGTTTTTACTCATATTAACTTTCAATGTTAAATTCACATTAAATATAAAGTCAGTCGCATTAAAAATATGATATGGCATGACACCCATATCTGTTAATTAAGTAAACAGACAGGTTTTTATGCATAGACTAGGGTGAATTGCCCTAAAGTGGGACACTGCCTAATGTGGGACACTTAAGGTTTCGTGTCTATAGCTCCCCTATAAATACATGAATGCCAGTGAAACTATGGGTTACCAAAGCGATCAAAATCACATCCTCTCTCATATTACTATTAGTAATAGTAATAAATATGTAATAAAATAGTAATAAAAATAAATATGATAATAGTTGCTTAAATGTCTTTATAATAAATGCATCATAACTATCATATTATATTATTTGATGTTATTATCATCCATATTTTATCCATCCATAACCAAGAGAATTACTAACTTTTAAGATTTGACTATTCTACATAAAAGGTGATTTTGGCCTTTTATCATAGACTTATCAGTGTCCCACGTTAGGAACACAACTGTCTCACTTTAGGAAGCTGCAGATTTTCTCAGACGACTTGCACTAAGAGCACTAATATGTCTATCATTTCTTTTATGAATGTGTTATCTGCATTTTCTCTTTTGATTTATTTAGGACACATCTTGTTTTTTTTTTAATGGTATTGGGTGTGGATTTAATGTTTTGGCTACACATCGCAATATGTCACAGAAATCTGAAATGCAAAAAATGTCCCACATTAGAGCAATTCACCTTATATTATTAGATTACCGTATTGACCCGAATATAAGACAATGTTTTTTTCTTGGAAATACATCTGAAAAAACGCGGTCGTCTTATATTCGGGGTCTAGACTTTGACATGTCAATAATACACCCACAACAATAGGTGGCGCCAAATACACATAAAACCAGTGTGCCGTGAAATATGTAATGTAATGCGTGTTGTAAAGAGAAAAAGAAAAGCTTACAGCTGCATGAGTCGTGACGGTCACGTTAGTCTGATGGGACCAAACTCTCTAAAACGTAAGACAGTACCCAGATTTGAAGACTACAGTAAGATTAACTTCTACTGTTAATAAGAGTTTGGTAGGCTACTATTAGATGGATAGCCTAAATGTCCTAATTCAGATGGGCTACCTGCTTTTTATTGTTTTTTTTAAGTGTATATTTTTTTAATGCGATTGTTGGTACATTTGATCAGTTTTTACCATACTTTCAAAACAAAAATTAAAATAGGAAAAATATGCAATATGAGAATAACTGAAGACAAAATGTGTTTTACTGAGAAAAAACAAGATTTTGTTTTTAAAAAGCCTTTTTCCAAAAGGTACATCTGGAAAAAGGGGGGTTGTCTTATAATCAGGGTCGTCTTATATTCGGGCCAATACAGTACTTTGACCATCGCCTACTATAGATCAACATAATCTATAAAGGTGAGAATCAAGATATTTAATGATATAGTTAATGCGTTAGGGAATGTTTCAAATAAACAGGAAAAAATTTATAAAACATGTTGCCCCCCCCAACTCGTGCCCCCTCAAAAATAATGCGTGCATGACGTCCCTGATGAGTTCTATAGTATTTTGTCGTGCCGCTCGCGTCCAGTGTAGACACGGTGTAAGGCATTAGTCACTTGCACTATAACAGGTAATGCTCCGTGACGCTTTGTTGGTCTCAGTAATGCTGGTTGCAGTTCCTGTGCTAACTATAATATCATGTTGCACGCGGCAGTCTGTACGTATAAGTGTTTTGTCATCAAAATGTAACACATCTTCAGGGTCCTCCAAGAGTCTTTCTACCCTTAAACATCTCTGTTCTTCATTTTCAATTATTAGCCTAACCCTAACCCTAAAGCTAAGACAGTTGTTAGGATTTTTTGTCAAGTTAGGAGGTTTCTGTAATATGCCCCCAGGGTCACATATGCACAGATATCAAAGGCAGCACCAGAGAAGTTAAGCATTTGAATAATTGTTTATCTATTTATCATTTTATGCCATATCAACATTTATAAAAGACTATATTTGTGGCAATCGAGAATAATAAAATGCATAAAACTATAAAAAAGTAACTAATAATATATAATAATACATTTAAATCATAAATATTAATAGTCAAATATAAAATGACTAAAATATGAATTCAAATATTAGAACAAATTTTTTTTATATTACTATAGTTTCACTTTAAACATTATTATAGTTCAAAGTTTGTGTCTGAAAAGGATTGTCACCCAAAAATTAAGATTGTTAACATTTACTCAGCCTTGTCTTTTAATGTCATTCGGATCAGGAAAAATAAAAAATACTATTTTTATTTTTACGTAATTGAGAAATTAGTAAAACTAGTGATGAATGTTAATTCAAATATTTGTAAACGTATTACATTTAGCATATTGTAATAAAACAAACAAGATCAATTCAATTGTGTGATTTAAAAAAAAAAAATTTATATAGAGGTCAGACTTTAATAGGATTCATATTTAAAAATTAATGTGAACAACCTTAAAAAAAACACACAAAAAAACTGTTTACATTGACTAGCAGAGTGAAACCAAGTCGTTCAAACAAGCTAAATAAATAAATATCAATTACATACAATATTACATTTCGATATATTTTCCCAGGAACAACTTTTCGTAAAAAAAAAAAAAAGTCAATAATTTTTTTCAATAACTATACAATGGTAAGTCTTGTGTATTTGGTATTAGTGCTTCAGTACTACATTTAAGTATTATTTTGGGGTGAATCTATATTTTTTTGCATCAAAAAGATTAAAAAGAAAATCTAAATACTTAAGTGCAATTAAATGTTTTGCTTTAGCTGTCGTATCTTTGGTGTAGTTACTTAGACTTTGAATTGAGTAAAATGCTTGACATATTTTCTGTGCTTAAACTGAAGTACAGTTCCTCAGGACTTTTGACACTCTTGGCCACACTTACACCGCAACTGAACGCGACCCAGATTGCAAGTTTTTCCCACGACACAGATCTGTGTAAGTGTGAACAGCCACAAAAAAAAAAATAATAATAATAATAATATATATATATATATATATATACACTGTATATAAGTTAGAAATATGGAACTCACTATATTTTACTAAAGTATAAGTATAAAGAATAATTATTTTAAAATGCAACTAAATAATATTAATAAAGTGCAAAATAAATATTGATAAAAGTGTTTGTGTGTGTAGGTGTTTGTTCTGTAGTTAAAACCACTGAAGTTTCCACTCACTGACTCTTGACGTATGATGGACTGGAAACAGTGAAAAGTCCCTCGGTAAAGCGGTTTATCCACACTCTGGACCTGAAGACGAACCTACAGGAGAGACAACCTGATTACTTCAAACTAGTGCTGGGCGGTATGACCAGAAATGTATATCACGGTATTTTTCAAAGTTATATCGGTTTCACGGTACATTACGGTATTTTTTTTTCATGCATGAGCGGATGTTAAGCATATTTTCTACTGATTGAGAGGAAATACTGCAGTATATTGACTTAGAATGCTCTATTTTACTGTCATGATGAGAGAATATTGTCAAAAAATACCACACT
>NW_015506128.1:445271-460796 GCF_001515645.1 Sinocyclocheilus grahami | reverse complement strand
TTTCAAACAGTGTCGCTTTCCGAACGTTGTTTAAGCGACACACACCGGTATTACGGTATTTTAAAAATTCATATCATAACAAAAATAAACACCGGTATTCGGTATGAACCGGTATACCGCCCAGCACTACTTCAAACCCATGAAAACAAGAGCTCGTTCTTCAGAGTTTCTTTTGAATATGGAAACAGGTGAAACACCATTGTGGTCTAGTGGCTGAAGACCAGCGCTGGCTGCAGCCTAGTTTTAAACCATGCAAGAAGTGATCCAATAACACATTTACAGTAATTCACTTCGAACAAAACCAACTATAAAAACGTATCTATCTACCTATAAAAAAATGCATGTGCCTAAAAATATAAAGATTTAAAAGACAAAGGCATATTATTAATAATTTTCAACTAAGTTCTTCAAAGTAGGGCCTAAATATTCAAGACAAGTAAAATAAAAAAGCAGCAACAAAACAAATAAATGAATAAACAAATAAAACCAAACATGCAAGTGACAAAAAGATTATTTTAAATTACTTTGTTCGTGTTGTTTTACATTTTTTACATCAGTATTATTAATTCATGTCAGAAAATTTATTAAATACATGTACATGTGAGTGTGTGTGTGCGTGAGTGTGTGTGTGAGTGAGTGTACTGGTTTATATATCCTGGTGGGGACTTAAACCTGACTACACACAGACTCATGGGGACTCGTGTCACGGTGGGGACCTAAATTGTGGTCCCCACGGGTACAAAAGCTTATAAATCATAGAGAATTAAGGTTTTTGAAAATCTAAAAATACAGAAAGTCTCCTGTGAGGGGTAGGTTTAGGGGTAGGGTTGGTGTAGGGCAATAGAATATACGGTCTGTACAGTATAAAAACCATTACACCTATGAAGAGTCCCCACAAGGATAGTTGACCAGACATGTGTGTGTGCGTGTGTGTGTGTGTGTGTGTGTGTGTGTGTGTGTGTGAGACCCTGGAGCACAAAATCAGTCATAAGGGTAAATTTTTTGAAATTGAGATCAATATATCATCTGAAAGCTGAATAAATAATCTTCCCATTGATGTATGGTTTGTTAGGATCGGACAATATTTGGCCGAGATACAACTATTTGAAAATCTGGAATCTGAGGGAGCAAAAAAAAATCATCTTTAAAGTTGTTCAAATGAAGTTCTTAACAATGCATATTACTAATCAAACATTAAGTTCTGATATATTTACGGTAGGAAATGTACTAAATATCTTCATGGAACATGATCTTTACTTAATATCCTAATGATTTTTGGCATAAAATAAAAATCGATAATTTTGACCCAAACAATGTATTGTTGGCTATTGCTACAAATATCCCCCAGCGACTCAACACTGCTTTTGTGCTGCAGGCTCACATATACACATACATATATATATATATATATATATATACAATTATATAAATATAATAGAAAAATAATAATATAAACATAAATGAACAGTTAGTTGCATCACTACTTTTAGTTAGTTACCCTGTGAGCACAGAAGCGGTATGATGTGCTTTCACAAACTGATTTATTTAGGAACAGAAGTAATTTTTAAGTCATAGGGTTCAGCATGAAATCGATAGGATGGAGTAAAGTGTCACGACAGATAGCAAGCTCCCTGCGTTAAACATCAGCCAAAAATAGCAATGATAACAGTTTGCTCGCTTGTTTTAAGAGAGTTCCTAAGAAATCAACAGCCGGTTCGAACAACACGAGTTGATGATTACTAACCTTAACCGTGTCAAACGGATGTCCGACGAGGACCCCGGCAGCACCTGCACAGAAAAGAGAAATATGAGTTTAGAACGCTTAGATATTGAGAAATATTTATTGTATACCTATGGAAATAGAATATAATAGTCACTTAATAAAACATTAAAAAAGGTAATTGCAGTTTTTATCTCAAATTCCTGACTTTGTCTCTGAATTCTTAGTTTAGTTTATTTTCTTATATAGCACATTTCTACTGCCTTCAGAGCTGCCCAAAGTGCTTTATAACGGATTCACGAAAACCACACAAACAAAGACAATAACAAACACTCTTAAAAAAGAAAACATACATTACAACTTGCAGTTCTGAGTTTATATCTTTTTTCTCGGAAAGCATCTCGCAATTCTAAGTTTATAACTCGCCATTCTGATATTTTTTTTCTTGGAAAACATCTCGCAATTCTAAGTTTATAACTCGCAATTCTGATATTTTTTTTCTCGGAACACATCTCGCAATTCTAAGTTTACGACTCGCAATTCTGATATTTTTTTCTCGGAACACATCTCGCAATTTTAAGTTTATAACTCGCAATTCTGATTTTTTTTTTCTCGGAACACATCTCGCAATTCTAAGTTTATAACTCGCAATTCTGATATTTTTTTTTCTCGGAACACATCTCGCAATTGTAAGTTTATAACTCGCAATTCTGATATTTTTTTTCTCGGAACACATCTCGCAATTCTAAGTTTATAACTCGCAATTCTGATATTTTTTTTCTCGGAACACATCTTGCAATTCTGAGTTTGTCTCACAATTCTAAATTACGACTCACAATTTTGAGTTTATATCCAGCCATTCTGACCTTTTTTCTTCTCAGAATTGTGAAAAAAAATCAGATATACTGCTTGTTTTAAAAAATATATATACATGTCAAACGGCATTTTAGTATGAAACCATCATTGAAAGATGCTAATGTAGGACTGGAAATCTCACAGGAGATATATCTCAGTATCTCACAGGGTATTACATATCAGCGGTTACTGCTCCAAGCCAAAGAGAGCAATGACGAGTTCACATGTGCTCGGGCTGATGGGAGTCAGTGTGGACCGAAGGCGTTGGTCCATCCTGACCAATCAAAACGAGTCCTTTACGACAGACTCAAGTTGTCAGATAGGGCCAAGAGCTGACTTCAGTGATGTTATGTAAAACCAAAAAACACATACATATAGTAAGGCTACAGAGAAGGGCTGGGTGACATACAGAATATATTCACAGTACTGTATATTTGCTGCCGATACAAAAATTTGGCTAAACTTGATTTAAAAAAAAAAAAAAGTAATTCTGAGAGTCTTCAGAGAGATGTTTTAATAGTCAGTAAGTTTGATTAATGTTGAATGTATTTACAAATCGGTGCACATAAAAACATTAAATATCATTATTCCTTGTGATTAAAAAAGGCCTTGAATGTTTAAATAGACCGATTGCTTTTTTTCCCAGCTTTCTTTTTGCATCGTGTAAAAATGTTAACAAAAATTCTCGGTGTGGCATGTTTTATATGTTAAAAATAAATTTAAATATTTTGATATTTTATAGCATTAAATATCATTATTACTTGTGTTGCTCATTCAGTGAAAAACGGCATGAAAAACATGCCTTGATTGTTTATTTTTTATTTACCGATTTAAAAAAATATATTTTTAACCCAACATGTCTTTTATATTTATTATCTTTAATATCATATATACAGTATGTGAATAGTTATACTTGCTTATATATATATATAAAACAACTAATAAATTAAAATAAGACATATATAGATATCTATATTTATATAGTAGTTATAAATAACAAACAATAAAATTAAGATATATGCACAAACATTAATACATGCATTTATTTTATTAATTATTGAGTGTGCGTATACACTCACCATAATAAACAACTAGTAAATAAATAAATACGGTATATATTAGTATATGTTTTTATGCATATTAGTACAAGTTGGAAAAACACTTTTCAGCTATATTTCAGCTTTTGTTAATAAGCCACAATCTAATTATTAATTTATAAACTCAGGGAAAATGATGCTCTGGGTTCATAATGACACCTGTTATCCAGCTTTTATGAAGCACTGTGTCTGTAATATGAAACACGAGCCGACAGGAGCTTCGAGAGACGTGGCCCGTCCCGTGGCCGGGATTGGCTCCCGCAGGGGTGTGTGGGACGCCTCTGTGTTTCACGGGACATGGACAGGCGTTTGGGAGGGGGCTATTCTGGGCTCTTCTGGAAAACACATTTCACAGCAGCTCATGCATGACTGATATTCACAGAAGAGAACAGGACGACTTCAACGAGGCTTGTAGGCTACATATTCAATTAAAGTCAATCATGAGGAATCAGTCTGCACTCTGCACACATTTGAAGTATTTCTAACTTATATCATATTCAAACAATCTGTGAGTGAATCTGAATGTGTTTGTTTAGTACCCTGAAGGCCTGAGCCAATATTCAGATTTGCTTATCAATAGTTGATTCTTAAACTTTCACCTTTTCCTCTCATGTTGGTTACAGGCTCGCTATCCGTGACCAAATCTGTCCAGTTAAGTGCTTATATGTGACCCTGGAGCACAAAAGCAGTCTTAAGTGTCAATTTTTAAAAATTGAGATGTATGCATCATCTGAAAGCTGAATAAATAAGCTCTCCATTGATGTATGGTTTGTTAGGATCGGACAATATTAGAAAATCTGGAATCTGAGGGTGCAAAAAAATCTAAATATCGAGAAAATCATCTTTAAAGTTGTTCAAATGAAGTTCTTAGCAATGCATATTACTAATCAAACATTAAGTTTAGATATATTTACGGTAGGAGATTTACTAAATATCTTCATGGAGCATGATCTTTACTTAATATCCTAATGATTTTTGGCATAAGTTTTCACCACAAAGAAAAATGTTGACATTGTAACCACATTTAGAACGTTCATCATTCAGCAGCAGTAAACCAGTCACAATGTAACATTGCATACTTCAAAGGCGGCAGAGCGGAATTCCATCACGTGACTCGACTACCTCAACATACAGCTCAACAACAACAAACTAAATTACATTTATAGAAAACCGATGGATGGATGGATGGGTGGATGTTCGGACACCCATTTCCATTTTATTGTTGCTAGTGTGTGTGTGTGTGTTTCTGTTAAACAACTGAAGCCTTGTCGAAATAATAACAAATAAACTATATTGCACAATGACTAGTCTCTCTTTTATTATTTTAGGTAACTCAGAGTGATGCTCCTGATGTGTTTTTAAAATGTCATAATTATGTCTAACCACTTTTATCTGCAGAATAGTGCCTTAAACTAAAACACTAAACACACAGGGGGAACATATCTTAAAAGATACACTTTTTCTTTTTTTTTCCCAAAACTACACAATTTCAAGACGTTCTGGTCTTTTTAATGTTAACCGTGAGTGCACAAGTTTAAACAATGGGAAATCACAATCAAAAATAAATTAATCACTTTTTTAAAATACCGTGACTCGACTACCTCAACATACAGCTCAACAACAACAAACTAAATTACATTTATAGAAAACCGATGGATGGATGGATGGCTGTTCGGACACCCATTTCCATTTTATTGTTGCTAGTGTGTGTGTGTGTTTCTGTTAAACAACTGAAGCCTTGTCGAAATAATAACAAATAAACTATATTGTACAATGACTAGTCTCTCTTTTATTAATTTAGGTAACTCAGAGTGATGCTCCATGTGTTTTAAAATGTCATAATTACGTCTAGCCACTTTTCTCTGCAGAACACTTTACACTGAAAACACAGGGGGAACAGATTTTTCCAGAGGCCTGAGAAAAGTGGTTCTCTTCCAGTATATATTACCTTCTGAGGATTTATAACACAATACATATAGAAGATTTAAACGATCTCTGTCATTTTTGTGGATTACGCAACAAACCAAGTGATTCAGACGTAACACCTGCTTGGTTTGGGGACTTTTTATTTTTATTTTTTTAATTAAACCTAGTATTATCTTATGTTTGGTCCTTGCTAAATTGGCAGTTGTTACAGATTATTTTTATCTAATTTTGAGACAATTATGGTTATTTAATGTACCTTAGTGTATCTTTTAAGATATGTTCCCCCTGTGTTTTTAGTGTAAATAGACCATTGACTGTATAAGAACATGGACGTAGTGTCTGTGACGTCTCCCGTAGGTTTCTGAAGAGCGTTTTTGAAGCTCAAAATGGGTGGAGCCGGCCGTTGCCATCTTGGCAGCGCGTCACCGCGCGTCACTCCCGGATAATCGAAAATGGGCAAAGAGGCGGGAGGAGGGTGCTGAAGTCACGCCCACCTAGCTCGACGGTGGTGACAGCAGCGGCAATCCACCTGTCACTCAAGTGGCCACGCCCTTAATTATGCAGAACTTTACGGCTTAATATAATTTAAACGGAGGAGTTATAAAAACATTCACCCCCCTCACAGTTGTCATGAAGGGCAAAATTAGCTATATACACCAAAATAATAGTTTGAACCAGGCTGTAAACATGTTTTTTTTCTGCTGTAAAGTTGGGTATTTTAACATGGGGAGTCTATGGGATTGACTCCCTTTTGGAGCCCGCCTCTAGCGGCCAGTCGATGAATTACTCCATGTGTTTTAAAATGTCATAATTACGTCTAGCCACTTTTCTCTGCAGAACACTTTACACTGAAAACACAGGGGGAACAGATTTTTCCAGAGGCCTGAGAAAAGTGGTTCTCTTCCAGTATATTACCTTCTGAGGATTTATAACACAATACATATAGAAGATTTAAACGATCTCTGTCATTTTTGTGGATTACGCAACAAACCAAGTGATTCAGACGTAACACCTGCTTGGTTTGGGGACTTTTTATTTTTATTTTTTTAATTAAACCTAGTATTATCTTATGTTTGGTCCTTGCTAAATTGGCAGTTGTTACAGATTATTTTTATCTAATTTTGAGACAATTATGGTTATTTAATGTACCTTAGTGTATCTTTTAAGATATGTTCCCCCTGTGTTTTTAGTGTAAATAGACCATTGACTGTATAAGAACATGGACGTAGTGTCTGTGACGTCTCCCGTAGGTTTCTGAAGAGCGTTTTTGAAGCTCAAAATGGGTGGAGCCGGCCGTTGCCATCTTGGCAGCGCGTCACCGCGCGTCACTCCCGGATAATCGAAAATGGGCAAAGAGGCGGGAGCAGGTTGCTGAAGTCACGCCCACCTAGCTCGACGGTGGTGACAGCAGCGGCAATCCACCTGTCACTCAAGTGGCCACGCCCTTAATTATGCAGAACTTTACGGCTTAATATAATTTAAACGGAGGAGTTATAAAAACATTCACCCCCCTCACAGTTGTCATGAAGGGCAAAATTAGCTATATACACCAAAATAATAGTTTGAACCAGGCTGTAAACATGTTTTTTTCTGCTGTAAAGTTGGGTATTTTAACATGGGGAGTCTATGGGATTGACTCCCTTTTGGAGCCCGCCTCTAGCGGCCAGTCGATGAATTACAGTTTAAGTCACTTCCATGTTGGCTTCAGGAGAGAGAGCGGGAGTTTGCCGCTTGGTAAAGACACTATTCTGCAGATAAAAGTGGCTAGACGTAATTATGGCATTTAAAAAACACATGGAGCATCCCTCTGAGTTACCTAAAATAATAAAAGAGACTAGTCACAATATAGTTTATTTGTTATTATTTCGACAAGGCTTAAGTTGTTTGACAGAAACACACACACACTCACACACACACACACACACACACACTAACAACAACAACAACAATAAAATGGAAATGGGCGTCTGAACAAAAGAAGGAATTTAACTGTCTAATTGTAATGTATGTGGCTAGACATCTGCTAAATGACCTAATAAATAAATAGTGTATGGTGTTACACTTCATAAAACAGGCAAAAGTTAGAATTAGCAGGGTATGTTGCGATTGAACAGGACATCACATACATACGTATTTAATTACAAATGATCTAATTAACATGGTGAAATGAACATTGCTTGTTGAAAGACAGCAAAACCACCATAAGCTGACTTGCTTAGCCCGGGGCGAAATCATGATTTTAGCAGTGTTGCCAACTAGTTTTCAGGGGAAGTTGCTAAAGGAAGGTCAATTTGTTGCTAAAAGTCGCTAAATAACGTTGTGATGTCATTGCGCGAAGACGTCATTATGTAATCACGTCGCAAAATTGTGTCACTGCATCAAATCTCAGTGCCAAATATACAAAATACAACAAAAAATATTTGTATATGTTAATTTAGATTTGTTCGCAAAATAATATAAATGCATAACGCATAATATAATGGTAAGACATAAGTATTTGTACATTTTAACATTTAATTATTTTACACTTACACATTTTTGAACGATTACAAGTTTTTTTATTAGCTAGTAAAACTACACATTCTGAACAATTATAGTTTTAAGCAAGTATTAGTCAGTATGCTACACTCTTAAAGGGGTCATATGATGCGATTTCAAGTTGTTCTTTCTCTTTGGAGTGTTACAAGCTGATTGAATTCAGTTTTTCACCTGCATTTTAAATTACGCATTGTATTTTGTGTTTCGGGTTACAACGGATAACGGATAATGTCCTGGAAAATTACTAGTAGCCTACCTTTTCCATTTTTCTAGGAATTTTTCTTACACTGATCAACAATCACGGGTACAACAAGGTGCATCATAAATGAACAATTATTAAATTATTATGATCAAATTGAACAATTGCAAATAGTAATAACTTAATTCATGTGATGTGTGCACTGCTAGGCATCTTTGGATTCCTCTTTTTGGGAATTTAGATGGAAAATGTGTGCCCGAGTCACTTATCAAAAGTTGCTAAAAGTAGCCAAATAAAATTTTAAAATAGCTAAATTTGTTGCAAGGTGCTTTTGGAAGAAAAAGCAGCTAGGATAGTCTGAAAAGTTGCTAAATTTAGCAACAAAGTTGCTAAGTTGGCAACACTGGATTTTAGTGTTGAACTTTCAGGGTTGCCAGGATATTTAAAAAAACCCTCTTAATTGCTACTAAACACGGCCGCGGGAAAACCGCGGATTTGGCAACACTGCGAAGCTGCGCATGCGCTGTGAGGGGGAGACAGGGAAACCGAATTCACCGGAACACCGGCTCCTCTACACATAATTCAGCATGTGTGACTCCATCTAACCGTGTAAAACTACATCATTATTGACTGTGCTCTACTGTACTGAAGTTAGTAGAAATGCCTTACCTCCAATGCATCCAGCAAGGAAGTCCATCACTGCTTCACGCTGACAGAAGCAAGCAAGCAAGCGTCGCTTTAGATGAGCTCGCGCCTGTTTTGAAGGGTTAACCGGGTTTAGTTAGTTAGTATATAGTTCCTAAGTCTTGAGCTTCAGTGGAGGTTCTCTGCTAATCGCGTCGTAGTGGAAAAATTCACCTGACGCTACTCGCGCGACTCCCACCTGCTACTACGGCGAAGGCGCGGCGCTTCGCTATTGGACGCTTACCGAGAACGTCATCGCGTCATCGCGTTGTGTTTTAATATTCAGTAGCCAAGCCAAGCTATAGGAGGATGGGCTCATTAATATTCACGACGTGCCTTCGCCGTAGTAGGAGTGAATCGGTTCGTTCGGATCGAACGATTTATTGTTTTTACGCAGCAAAACTGTTATTTTAGATAGATAGACAGACATAGCATTTATATTAAAGCGATTAAATAAAAACTTTTTATTGCAAGTATAACCTCAACATTTAAACATTGCATGACTAACATAAATAGACAATACAGGATAGGGTAGGTAAGGGGAAAATTATATAATTTGGGTAATGCTGAGGAAGATTTACATTTATATAGTTTGCTAACAAAATTAATACATGTCCTACATATTCTGTTATGTTTATAATGAGAAAAATAGCAGAATATATCAATCAATAACTGGATTTTGAGGCAAGGAATTTTGACAAGATTCTTTAATAAGGGGGGAATTTTACTAAAAATAATAATAATTAAAAAAAAAACTCAATGACATGGCTTCCTGCTCCACTACAAATTATTCATTTAAATTATGTGTGAATCCTAACCTTGTAAATTACGTTAGTAGCATAGAACTAATGCCTAGTAAAACTGTACTCAATATTTGGTTCAACACCGCTGTTGTCGCTGTGTTTTCAAGATCGAGGTTCTATTAACTGACTCGCTTCGTTCAGTGATTCGCGTGGAGTTAAAAATCATCAAATGTGTTCTACTGAAGAAACAAAGTCACCTGCATCTTGGATGCCCTGCGGGTAAGCAGATAAACATCACATTAAAATTTTTGGGTGAACTATCCCTTTAAGCATGATCCTTGTGTTGAGTGAAGCACATTTATATGCACTCCATCGATCAGATTCCCACATATCATGTCAACAACATTTTATAAGCAACACATTTGAACATCTTCATGCAAAACATTTTTAAAGGCATTTCTGTATTTTGGACACATTCTTTGATTTATCCACTACACAGTTCTTTGGAGACTTTGAGGGCACATATATAAAACCCACAGTTAATAACAACATTTATGCAAACAACATTTTTACAATGTTTCCCAGCACTGTTCCTGGAAGCAAACACACTGCACACATTTACATTTATATGCACTCCATCGATCAGATTCCCATGTATCATGTCAACAACATTTTATAAGCAACACATTTGAACATCTTCATGCAAAACATTTTTAAAGGCATTTCTGTATTTTGGACACATTCTTTGATTTATCCACTACACAGTTCTTTGGAGACTTTGAGGGCACATATATAAAACCCACAGTTAATAACAACATTTATGCAAACAACATTTTTACAATGTTTCCCAGCACTGTTCCTGGAAGCAAACACACTGCACACATTTAAGGCGTCTCCTCTATCAGACTGGTCCATTTGAGTTCTTATACCTCTACTAATTTCTTCTACCAATCACATAATTAGAACTCAACAATACGTTCAGAGAATCAATTATTGGTTATCCACTGGATACTGTCAAAGTACACTTATTCCAGCCAATCACACATTATTAATAAATGCTATATTATATTTGGCTCATCATTTCAGACATGCATTGCTGTAACCAGGGGCGATTCTAGGATTTTCATTTCAGGGGGGGCTCAGCCCCCAATGAGGGTATAATAATAAAAAAATAATAGTAAACATATAAATAAAATAAAAAATGATTGACTAATAGGGTAAGGTGGTAAAGTAAACTTATTGCATTTTGCAACTTATTGCAGTTCTTTTTTATTTCAGTTTTACTTTTAGTTATACATCAAGTTAAACTAAATCAAAATGAGAAATGTTGCCCTGGCAACTATAGATTCATTTTTAATTTTTTTGTCAAAAACCAATTAAATGACGAAAATGCCTTTTCTTATGCCTTTAGTTTAATTTTGAATGAACAAAAATAACGATTTCTGCATGGCCACCACTCATAAATCATATACCCCCCCCAAAAAACACATAGGCCTACTTATGTTTTCTTTGATATTTTGAGGGTCCCACCATTATTTGAACTTAATGCAATCAATATAAAACTCATATTAATTTCAGAAAATGCAGAAGTTTAAGCTATCCACCTTATTTTTAGCGTAAGAGCAGCAAGGCCATTTATAACTTCATTGCAGATTGGTGGTTCTTATCATATTTTAATGTCTCGTCACATTTATCAACGCACTGGTTTGCAGCATGAATAGTTTAATCATTTACTCCACTTTGTTATTCTTCCAGTTATTTACCAAAGCTGGCGAATGAATTGAAAGTCTCGCACATTCGCAGAAAATACACTATATAGCCAAAAGTATTAATGAGCAGGTTTGACTACTTTAGTAATTTCCATGAGTACAAATCTTAATGTTTAGGCATAGAATGATATTCTAGGGAATTGCGTGCTTCTAATTTTATAGCACAGGACCCTTTTCTATTCTAACACGACGATGCCTCTGTGTGTAAGGCAAGGTTCAGAAAGAAATGATTGATTGAGTCGGTGTGGAAGAACTTGACTGGTCTGCAGAAACCTTGAGCCAGAAACTCATCAGCAAACACCAGTGACTTGTACATATGGATAAAGTCATTTTAGACACTTCCAAAACTGGTGCAACAGAGATGGAAATACAGTTTTTAAATACATGAATTATGTTTCCGTCTTTGTTGCCACAGTTTTAGAAGTGCCTTTTTCTGTTCTAAAGAAGGGGGTTCCAATACTTTTGTCCATATAGCGTATGAACAAGTCACTGGTGTTTGCTGAAGAGTTTCAGGATGAAGAGTTCAGAATGAAGAGTTAGTATCAGTTGATGTTTATTATATGTGTGTTTAATGCTGGTTAATGGCTCTATCTAGTGGCAGCAGCAGGAAACACAGCTGTCTTCATTCAACTATTTGAGTCCTCACATGAAAAGTTTTGATGTTTGTGTGAAACAGACCTACTTATCACTGGACTTATTAAAACACTAATAACTGCTGGTGAAAGTAGCTTTTGTTGAGCTGAGGGCAGGAATCAGACAGAACATCTAAATCTCCAGAGCTAAGCCCGTCATAATCCCAGCCAATAAATCCCAAACACAAAAAGAAGGCAATTAGAGCATTCTGCATGTGCTTTTGAGAAATATTTGTAAAGTGCATTATTTCGAAAAACATTTCTAAAACATATTTGTGTTCATAAGTGTTATTTGTTATCATTCATTTTTCATCTTTGGTTAATTTTGTCGATTTTGAACACAATTATTATTAATTATTATTTAAAATGTTACAGACTGCAGCTTTAATGTTTTAGTAATTGTGTTGTGTGTTTTTGTCATTTTGAGTAGTTTTGGGGGTTTTATGTACAGTGGGTACGGAAAGTATTCAGACCCCCTTAAATTTTTCACTCTTTCTTATATTGCAGCCATTTGCTAAAATCATTTAAGTTCATTTTTTTTCCTCATTAATGTACACACAGCACCCCATATTGACAGAAAAACACAGAATTGTTGACATTTTGCAGATTTATTAAAAAAGAAAAACTGAAATATCACATGGTCCTAAGTATTCAGACCCTTTGCTCAGTATTTAGTAGAAGCACCCTTTTGATCTAATACAGCCATGAGTCTTTTTGGGAAAGATGCAACAAGTTTTTCACACCTGGATTTGGGGATCCTCTGCCATGCCTCCTTGCAGATCCTCTCCAGTTCGGTCAGGTTGGATGGTAAACGTTGGTGAACAGCAATTTTTAGGTCTCTCCAGAGATGCTCAATTGGGTTTAAGTCAGGGCCCTGGCTGGATGAGGACGTCCCCAAAGGGAGGTTTTTGGAGATTTTGTCATGTTTAGCTCACTTTTGGGTACAAATTTGTCGCCAAAATATGGTTAAGTAGGAATACACACACACACACACACACACACACACACACACCTGTTTGCCGTACAAACAAAATTGTACTGTTTGCATTTCTAGTACAACCCTCTTTCTTTAGCTCAAGTATGCAAAACTATTTGCCATATGCACTGTAATTAATATGTTTTATATTAAAAGTAAAATTTTCAAATAAAAATGGCAACATGATCGTTTCATATATAGTAAGTGTTTATATAGCCTATGTGTTAAGGGCTTCATTTTCGCTGGAGAAAACAGCTGTGGTGTGATGAGGGGTGAACGCAGCGAAAACTTTACAGGAGATGAAAAACCGATTGCTCCCCCATGATATTTTGTAAACTGCCTTTATGACAAAGAACTGCACAGATACAGATATTGTAACATCATCTCCTGACCCTAAATGTGTTGATTTGACCCCTGCACAGGTCAGAATCCAGACTCAGAAAGAGTTCACTGGAATCTGGCACTGCATCATACAACCACCATCAAAAATGAAAGGGTACGAAACATACATTTGCTTCAAGTTTAACGATTTCATAAATCTGTCTTTACTGAGTAATAAAGCAACCCTAAAACACACTTAGGAACTGTATCCTTGAGATACTATTATAGATTTGATTTGTTTTATTTTTCTGATTTCATTTTAATTGGTAATTTCGTTTTTTGTCATTTTTGTTATTATTAATTTAAATGTTTATACAGTTCTTTTTTATTTCAGTTTTACTTTTAGTTATACATCAAGTTAAACTAAATCAAAATGAGAAATGTTGCCCTGGCAACTATAGATTCATTTTTAATTTTTTTGTCAAAAACCAATTAAATGACGAAAATGCCTTTTCTTATGCCTTTAGTTTAATTTTGAATGAACAAAAATAACGATTTCTGCATGGCCACCACTCATAAATCATATACCCCCCCCAAAAAACACATAGGCCTACTTATGTTTTCTTTGATATTTTGAGGGTCCCACCATTATTTGAACTTAATGCAATCAATATAAAACTCATATTAATTTCAGAAAATGCAGAAGTTTAAGCTATCCACCTTATTTTTAGCGTAAGAGCAGCAAGGCCATTTATAACTTCATTGCAGATTGGTGGTTCTTATCATATTTTAATGTCTCGTCACATTTATCAACGCACTGGTTTGCAGCATGAATAGTTTAATCATTTACTCCACTTTGTTATTCTTCCAGTTATTTACCAAAGCTGGCGAATGAATTGAAAGTCTCGCACATTCGCAGAAAATACACTATGTAGCCAAAAGTATTAATGAGCAGGTTTGACTACTTTAGTCATTTCCATGAGTACAAATCTTAATGTTTAGGCATAGAATGATATTCTAGGGAATTGCGTGCTTCTAATTTTATAGCACAGGACCCTTTTCTATTCTAACACGACGATGCCTCTGTGTGTAAGGCAAGGTTCAGAAAGAAATGATTGATTGAGTCGGTGTGGAAGAACTTGACTGGTCTGCAGAAACCTTGAGCCAGAAACTCATCAGCAAACACCAGTGACTTGTACATATGGATAAAGTCATTTTAGACACTTCCAAAACTGGTGCAACAGAGATGGAAATACAGTTTTTAAATACATGAATTATGTTTCCGTCTTTGTTGCCACAGTTTTAGAAGTGCCTTTTTCTGTTCTAAAGAAGGGGGTTCCAATACTTTTGTCCATATAGCGTATGAACAAGTCACTGGTGTTTGCTGAAGAGTTTCAGGATGAAGAGTTCAGAATGAAGAGTTAGTATCAGTTGATGTTTATTATATGTGTGTTTAATGCTGGTTAATGGCTCTATCTAGTGGCAGCAGCAGGAAACACAGCTGTCTTCATTCAACTATTTGAGTCCTCACATGAAAAGTTTTGATGTTTGTGTGAAACAGACCTACTTATCACTGGACTTATTAAAACACTAATAACTGCTGGTGAAAGTAGCTTTTGTTGAGCTGAGGGCAGGAATCAGACAGAACATCTAAATCTCCAGAGCTAAGCCCGTCATAATCCCAGCCAATAAATCCCAAACACAAAAAGAAGGCAATTAGAGCATTCTGCATGTGCTTTTGAGAAATATTTGTAAAGTGCATTATTTCGAAAAACATTTCTAAAACATATTTGTGTTCATAAGTGTTATTTGTTATCATTCATTTTTCATCTTTGGTTAATTTTGTCGATTTTGAACACAATTATTATTAATTATTATTTAAAATGTTACAGACTGCAGCTTTAATGTTTTAGTAATTGTGTTGTGTGTTTTTGTCATTTTGAGTAGTTTTGGGGGTTTTATGTACAGTGGGTACGGAAAGTATTCAGACCCCCTTAAATTTTTCACTCTTTCTTATATTGCAGCCATTTGCTAAAATCATTTAAGTTCATTTTTTTTCCTCATT
>NW_015506128.1:440898-445193 GCF_001515645.1 Sinocyclocheilus grahami | reverse complement strand
ACTCTCACACACACACTCACTCACTCACTCACACACACACACACACACACACACACACGCGCGCGCACACACACACACACAATACATTTTATATTACATTTTTCATTTTGCTCTATAAATACATTCAACTTCATCTAACCAGAAGTGCAAATTGCAATATAACATCCCAATAAAAATGCCTGTCAACTGCTTTTGAATGTTATTTGCATATGCAATTTAAGTAAGAGGAGTTATTGCAAGAGTGGAGAACTGCTACTAGCAAAATGTGCAAAGAATGTGTCAAGCAGCCGTGGTATAAAGCCAAATGAATCCATTTGGACAGAGCGGTAGAAATATGTCCACGAGGAGCCTGTTTAACTGAAGCCAGTCCGTGCATCATGCATTCAGAAGCACTGCATCATCACAATCACTTCCACATGCACAAAGAGCCTCAGCATTTCTGCTTTCTGCCGCACAAACAGCCGTCAAACATTAAATGCATGTGCATGTAGCTTCGCCCGGGACCTAGACGTGAAGAAACAGAATGAGCAACACCTCAATGCCTCCTTTGTTCTTTCTCTTCTCATAATTAAAGCCGGCGCTGGAAACAAACACACCTCATTTACTCCAGTGTTTTTCATGCATTCATTTCTGAATCCATAAAAATATCCAGTTGCAATGGTTTTACGGCCGTGAAGCACTGGTCAGTCGAAAGCGTTGTTCTGCAGTCTTGCATTAAGACTAATAATAGCTTTAATAGTGCTGTAAATGAGAGGCTGTTTAAGAGTTGATTAAAATGACTGCAAACGCTGTAATTAAAATTCAGTGCTGAGGTTTCAGCTTGGCGAAACTTACAACAATCTACAAAACAAAGCACATTCACTGTGTGCTCTTGGTTGGACGGCAATGATGAATAATTGATGTACTGTGAATGCAAAATTAATGCACATGTAGAATATGCTATACAATTTTCTGGCCTAAACTTCATAGTTTACAACACATACTACTGTCAAAATGATACTTTTATTCACCAAGGATGCATTAAACTGATCAAAAGTGACATTTATAATGCTGCAAAAGATTCTATTTCAAATAAACGCTGTTCTTTTGAACTTTCTGTTCATCTGTGAATCCTGAGAAACAAAATGCATCACAGTTTCCACAAAAATATTAACTTAAAATATTAAATGTTTCTCGAGCAGCATATTATACTGATTTCTGAAGATCATGTGACGCTGAAGACTGCAGTAATGATGCTGAAAATACAGCTGCACATCACAGAAATACATTACAGATTAATATAGATTCACATAGAAAATGGCTATTTTAAACTGTAAAAATATTTCACAATTTTACTGTATTTTTGATCAAATAAATGCAGCCTTGATGAGCAGGAGAGACTCCTTTCAAAAACTTAAAAAAAAAAAATGTTACTGACCCCAAACCTTTGAACAGTAAGGGTTAACGTTTGAAAATCATTGAAAACATCTTGAAAATGTGAAGAAGAAAAAAACTATTTAAAAGCCATGCTAATGAAACGCTGTTCTGACGACACCGTTTTGAAATATTCTCACATACTCAGAACTTCATATAGCAGAACCCAATCGAACTAGTTCTTTCGTCTGGTTATTTTTGCTTTATTCAGACTCTGGACTCGATATGTGATGGAGTGAATCTACAGGCAGCGATGGAAAACAGATGCAGAGTCTGAGGGGAAACATTCATCTATAGACAGATCAGCATTATATTATTATTATTATTATTATCATTTACTCTCACCCTTCTTTCAGTCCAGAGCAGCTCCTGTTCTCTATCAGTGCTCTCTCACGTTTAGTGTAAGAACAACAGTATCACTGCTGAACTATTACAGTTTATATTATAATATTTCCTGTTTACATTCAAGTTTTCATTGTAATTTTAGTTTGGTTTTTGATATTTTCAAGGTTAGAATTAGTTTTAAAAAGGTTTATTGTTAACTATTTATGTGTATCTTTTATTCAGATTTAGTATTTAGTTATTTCCAATTATTTTAGTGATTATTTTTTCATGTAATGTTTCTATTTTATTTTATTCCAGTTTTGTTTTATTAACGAAAATTGTATTTATTATTTATATACTGTGATAGTTTTTATTAATATTTTGATTGAGCTTTTATCATGATATTTTCCGTTTAAATTGCAATTTAAGTTTATTTTATTGTATTTTTCTTTTTAATTTTTTTTCACTACCAGTTTTTTACTTTTTTATTTTTATTTACTATTTAGTATTATATTCTTACTCTTTAGGTTTAATACATTTTTATTCAAAAATGTATTCTTTTATTTTTCTTTTATTTTATATTAAAATAAGAGTTTTCTATGTGAATATATAATATGTAAATAAAACATAAAATGTATCAAATGTAATTTTAGAATAATATATAAAATGTAATGTATTTCTGTGATGCGCAGCTGTATTTTCAGCATCATTCCTCCAGTCTTCAGTGTCACATGATCTTCAGAAATCAGTATAATATGCTGATCTGCTGCTCGAGAAACATTTCTGATTATTATCAATGTTGAACACAGTTAATATTTTTGTGGAAACTGTGATGCATTTTATTTTTCAGGATTCACAGATGAACATAAAGTTCAAAAGGACAGCGTTTATTTGAAATAGAAATCTACTGCAACATTATAAATATCTTTACTGGCACTTTTGATAAAATGAATGCAGCCTTGATGAATAAAATAATTCATTTATTTTATGTGTGTGTGTGTGTGTGAGTTTGCGTGCGTGTGAGTGTGTGTGTGTGTGTGTGTGTGAGTGTGTGTGTGTGTGTGTGTGTGTGTGAGTGTGTGTATGAGTGTGTGTGTGTGTGTAGTCAGTTGTTTATCAGACAGAGAATTGCTTCCCACTCTTAAAAATAAAGGTGCTTCACGATGCCATAGAAGAACCTTTTTGTCTAAATGGTTCCATAAAGAACCTTTAACATCTGAAGAACCTTTCTGTTTCACAAAAGCTTCTTTGAAGGTTCTTCAGATTATAAAAAGGTAAGAAAGAGACGGTTCTTTCACTGAATGGTTCTTTGTGGAACCAAAAATGCTTCTTCTACGGCATCGCTGTGATATGTCTCTCTATGTCTCTCTCTCAGTCTCAGTCTCTCAGTCTCTCTGTGCGCCTCTGGGTTGGCTCAGATAAGCAGCAGCAGTGTGTGTGTGTGTGTGGTGAAGCGTGTGAGTTCAGCTGAGGACAAACAAACCCGGATCAGAGCAGATCTGCACACAAACAGCACTGACACACACCAGCTATACACTCGTTCGCTCGGGACCGTGTCTCGCATGTCCTCTCTCTCCATACATGCGTGTGGCACAATGTTCAGCTGATCAACAACATTGATGCCATTCGCTTTCAGTTCACTCTGTCCTTATTTACACTTCCTCCTCTAATATCTCAGTCATTAATGCATCTACTGAACGTGTATATAAAATAAAGACACCACAATGATTTTCTTATAAAATCTCTATAATATATTGATCCGCTGCAGTGTCTTTGACTGAAATTGTGTGTTTAAAGCTCAGAAGCGGCTCTCATCATTTTAGCCGTTCCCATGGTGATGAACCTTATGATTGCTTTCCTCACATTATACGTTTGCAGAAAATATGAATGTTAAAATATTAAAATGCAGCTTCAGTCAGATTATTCAGTAATTGTGCACATATGAGTTTATAATAGTATGTGAGTGGCAGGGTTATTGTTGTTAACTAAAACTATTAAAAACTAGTTTGAACTGAAATAAAGATGAAATAAAATGAAAAAAATTTAAATAAAAGCTGAAAATATAAAGATGATAGCTAATTTAAATAGTAATACTATTAATAAAAAACACATTAGTAGATACAAATACTAAAATAAATTAAATAAATACATAAATACATTTTGTTAACTGAAATAAAGCTGAAATAAAGTAGAAGCGTGTGAATATAGTAGAATATAAATATTGTATGGAAAAAAATAAACTTTAATTAGAAATGTTGCCTTATAGTAAAATAAATAAAATAGCACTAAAATTACTAACTAGAAATGAATAAAAACTAAAAGTGAAATAAAGTAAATCAAACCTAAATATTCATATTTCAAATAAGAAAGAAGATATGAAAAAAACGTTTTTTAATGAAAACTGAAAATATAGAGATAAAAGCTGATTCAAAATAGTAATAATATTAATAATAATTATAATGGAATATAAATAATAGAAAAACAATATAAATAAACTACATATAACAGATATAAATGAGACACACACACACACACACACACACACACACACACACACA
>NW_015506128.1:438317-440821 GCF_001515645.1 Sinocyclocheilus grahami | reverse complement strand
TTTGCTGCGGCGCCCGGGGAGCAGTTGGGGTTTCGGTGCCTTGCTCAAGGGCACCTCAGTCGTGGTATTGAAGGTGGGAGAGAGCGCTGTACATTCACTCACCCCCACCTACAATCCCTGCCGGTACGAGACTCGAACCTCTCGAGTCCGACTCTCTAACCATTAGGCCACGACTTCCCATCGGCCCAGTGGCCTAATGGTAATATTCAGGGTGAATCGAGGACATGGCTGAAATAATGGTGGTTGAAAATAAAATAAAAAACACTTAGTTTTGCATCTAATTTTCTAAATCCCCCTCCTGGTTCTCTGACTGCAGAGTAATTAGTGATTCTCGTTAGCACTCGTGTCTAACAGTGCTTCAGCATCAGATAAAGTCATGCTGAAGCTGCTCTCTGAGAAACATCCAGACGAGCTCACAGAACAAATCCACTGCAATGTTTGCACTTCAGAAAATCAGCATCCTTTATATTCCTTAGCTCGGCTTTCCTTAAAGGGATCGTTCACCCAACAATTAAATAAAAAAATTTTCTTCATTTACTCACACTGAAGTTGTTCCAAGCCTGTATGAGTTTCTTTCTTCTGTTGAACACAAAATAAAATATGGTAACCAAACATTTTGTGGTGCCCATTGACATCTATAGTACTGGTTACAAACATTTGTCAAAATATCTTCTTTTGTGTTGAACAGAAGAAAGAAACTCCTACAGGGTTGGACTGACTCTAAGGTGACTAAATGATGGCAGAATGTTTTTGGGTGAACTATCCCTTTAAATATGCACACTATATTCTGCACTAGTCAGTGTTCTTTTAGTATCATTGAGATACTATCATAGTTTTTATTAATATTTGTACTGGTTTTAAATGTTCTGTTTTCTGTTTTGATTTTAATTGTAATATTTCACTAGCACTTCAAATTTAAATGTAAGTGTTAGTAATTTTATTAATGTCTTAAGTTCTTATTATTATCGTTATTATTATTTATAAAGTATGTATAAATATTTTTATTAATATTTATTTCAGTTTTAGTTATTTTAGTACATCAAGTTAAACTAAATGAAAATGACAAATACAATAAAATGACATAAAATCTAAATATTAATAAAAAAAATATAAATGAATATGAGAATCGTTGCCTTTGCAAATAATTAAAATCATTTTCAGCTTAAGCAGTTAAATTACTAACTGGAAATAAATAAAACAAAAAGTAAAATAAATATACATTAAATCTAAATATTTGTAATTAAAACAAAAGCTATTAATACAATAAATAAAAATAAACAAGTAAGCAAAAAATAAATAAATAAAGAAGTTATCATTTTTGTTTCAGCTGAAGTTTATTTCATTTAGTAAGTAAGGAAAATATTTTGTTATAGTTTTAGTTAACTATAATAACCCTGTGAACTACATTAAATGCAGTAATATATATATTTTGGAACATATACTTTAGATTATTTTATGTTATGCCCAATATCTGATATAATGACTGATATTATAAATTCTTATGTTTTCACAATAAAGCTCGAAATGAGAATATGACTTGTTCCAAATATGTGACCCTGGAGCACAAAACCAGTCATAAGTGTCAATTTTTCTGAATAAATAATATTTCCATTGATGTATGGTTTGTTAGGATAGCACAATATTTGAAAATCTGGAATCTGAGGGTGCAAAAAAATCTAAATATTGAGAAAATCATCTTTAAAGTTGTTCAAATGAAGTTCTTAGCAATGCATATTACTAATCAAACATTAAGTTTTGATATATTTACGGTAGGAGATTTACTAAATATCTTCATGGAACATGATCTTTACTTAATATCCTAATGATTTTTGGCATAAAAGAGAAATGTATAATTGTGACCCATACAATGTATTGTTGGCTATTGCTACAAATATCCCCCAGCGACTCAACACTGCTTTTGTGCTGCAGGGACACATATCAGGTACAGAATATATTATAATGTTTAGTAGTAACTGCTATTCAGCACGTCATGAATCTTTAACATGATATTATAAATAATTGTACCTTTGGTGCTGTAGTCAATATTGCGGGTCATTGACCCAGAATGCCGTGAGCAAAAACACAGCGAGTGTCCTCTTTACCCGGGTTAAGGTCAGCTTGGACTGTAACGAGTCGTGCAAGAGCGAGGACAAGCGAGGACAGGAATCATCTGCTTCCATACGTGACAGATGAACGCATGGAGAACACATCCAGTTACTCTTTAACAGCCCAACGCAAAAACATCTCGCCTTTGTGTTCAATTACACATGCTGTCCTTCAGTCCTGCTGGAAATATAGATTCCAATGAACTTTCAGATGTGAAAATCATAATGCCTCTGAAATATAGAACAATATTAATCATATATATACTGTGTGTGTGTGTGTGTGTGTTACAGTGTGTGTGTGTGTGTAAGTGAGTGTGTGTGTGTGTGTGTGTGTGTGTGTGTGAGTGTGAGTGTGTGAGTGTGTGAGTGTGTGTGTGAGAGAGTGTGAGTGTGTGTGTG
>NW_015506128.1:418320-438257 GCF_001515645.1 Sinocyclocheilus grahami | reverse complement strand
CTCACACACACACACACACTCACTCACTCACTCACACTCACACTCACACACACTTTACGTAATATATATTCTCATGTTATTCTGAAAAACAGTTTTAGTGCATCAGTTGCTGTTGCTGGTAAAACAAAGCAAGTATTTCCATTAACTCTTGCACAAATGCCCAGAACAGAAACGGATCAACTAGTTATGGAGATTACCTGCTAACCAGAGGCTGAGATTTGAGACTGTTGTGGGTCCACAAACACTTCATATCTCAAAACAATAGATATGTGTGTCTGAATCTGAGCTCAATGTATGCTTCACAAACAGGGCAAAATTATTCATATTTACACATGAATTATTTCACACAAAAAAAATCAGGAATGAATTATTAAATTAGTTAGAAACTTATGAACGCTATTAAAACTAAAACATATTAAAAGCATACATTATTTAAGGGTAAATCTTACAAAACCTGTCAGGAACATGTTTATATTTCATTTCAAAACAAGAAAATTTAGATAATATTTTTAATAAAGAAAATTAAAGTTTTTGCATTGGAGCAATTTTTTTATGATATTCATTCCTGCAAGCTGGGAAAATATAATAGTGTATTTTACATGAATATTTTTGTTATTCAAAATGAACTTTAACTACAATAAAATAACTGAATTAAAATGAAATATAAAAATTAAAACATTTTATTCAGCAACATTTCTCATTTTTGTTTAGTTTTACTTTAAGTACTAAAATATCTCAAAACTAAAAATGGAAAAAAAGTTTAAAATATATATATATATATATATAGATATAGATATATATATAAAAACCTGCATAGACATAAAAATAACGAAAATGACAAAAAATGAAATCTAATTCAAAACGTTAATAAAAACTATAATAGTATATTAATTTTACTATAATGTGGGGGCAAAGATAATTATATATACTCGATATATTGTGTGTATAGTGTAATATTTTATATATAAATTTCATGTATAAATTCATGTAAAAGCACATAACAAAATTACTAAAACTTTAACTGAAATTAAAATAAAACCAGAAAATATTAAAATTTAATAAAAAAAAAACATTTCAATAGCATATTAATGATACTATGTAAATCTACGTAGTGGCATCGGGGTTATTATAGCTAACTAAAAATAAAATCATTTTTGTTACTTAAAAAATAACTGAAATAAAACACAATATAAAAAACAAAGCTACTAGCTAAAATAAAATAGGTAAGAAAGTACTACTAAGGTAAATAATAAGTAAATAAGTACTAAAATAGCAAAAAGCTCAAAGTCAAAATGAATAAAAATGACATTTAACAAAGTGAAATCTAATTGAAAATAATGATACAACTCTTAAAAGTATATTAATGAACACCGCGTGTGTAATAACGTGATGTAAAAGCAGGATGATTGTGTGTAAGCTTCATATCTGGAGGCCATGCTTGCTCAGTGTTTCGACATGCATTACAGGAACATGAACGGTTAACCCGAGGGTCTCTGGGTGGATTTGAGGCTCTCTGGCTCTCAGATAAGACTCTTCTTATTGACAAAGAGCCATTTGTGTGCTGCTGGAACATGCGATCAAAGCACGAGCCCGGGATCCAGCGCACATACAGACAGCAGACGCCAAAACCTAATGCTTCTCCTGATCGAGACCGAGCGCAAATACAGCATCAGGAGCAGAACAGAAGGGTTAAATGTATTCACCAGCTGGTTCATAATATTCTGTGTGCACGTTAAACTATGTGTTCACTCTCAAATGGCTTAAAAAGAAGTTTTAGCTTCGGTCAGAGAAAGCATCATTTACAGTAACCAGAATGGCCATAGTAACAGTAAAATATGTAAAAAAAAAAAAAAAAAAAAAAGGGTTATTATAGTTAACTAAAAATATGTTATTTTTGTTGCTTCAAATCAAATAAATGTTAACTGTAGTAAAGTTTGAATAAATAACCTAATTATTTTAATTTAATTTAATTTAATTTAATTTAATTTACTTTAATTTAATTTAATTTTAATTTAATTTTGTTACATTTTATTAAATTAAATTAAATTAAATTAAATTTTATTTTATTTTCTTTTAATTACTTTTATTTAATTAAATTTTTATTTAATTTAATTTTATTACATTTTATTAAATTCAATTTTATTTTATTTTATTTTATTTTATTTTATTTTATTTTATTTTATTTTATTTTATTTTATTTTATTTTATTTTATTTTATTTTATTTTATTTTATTTTAAAAAAAAAAAAGGGTTATTATAGTTAACTAAAAATATGTTATTTTAGTTACTTCAAATCAAATAAATGTAAACTGTAGTAAAGTTTGAATAAATAACCTAATTATTTTAATTTAATTTAATTTAATTTAATTTACTTTTATTTAATTTAATTTTAATTTAATTTTGTTACATTTTATTAAATTATTATAATGTGTTAAGGCCTCACTTCTCATTTTTATTCAGTTGCATTTTAAGTACTAAAATAGCTAAAAACCAATAAATAGAAAAAATAATAAAAAATAAAAACTTCGAACTAAAATTAAAGTGAAAACAGAATATTTAATTCAAATTAAAATATAATTTAAAACATGAATAAAACTACAATAGCATATTACCAACGTGAAAAAGTCACTATCATAGATATATTGTATGTATACTTTAATATTTTATATATCACTTTCATATGTTGTATGATGTATCATCATAAATTATTTAAACTGTAAAGTATATTTGTAAAAAACTACAAGTGCATATCATGGCATCAGGGTTATTACAGTTAACTATAACAATAATATAAAAAATGATAAAAAGTGTTTGAGTTTAAGAATCAGTCACTGAAAACCCATATTGATGAACCATTCGATTAAATACTAGGAGAAACGCACTCTGCACAATGTCTAAATATATATATATATATATATATATATATATATATATAAAATACTACCTAACATACCCCAACTATTCACTGTGTCCTGCAGTCGTCATGAGATTCATGTAACAAGAGAACGAGTTCCAGACTGTTTACAGCAACAAAACACAGAGTTCAGTTATGAGACGGTATTTCTTTTCACCTTCAGGGTAAAGAGTTATTAAAGAAGCTCTGTTATTCTGCTCTCTGAAGCCTCCAGGTGGAAAGATCAGATGTCAAAGCCAAAGCCCAGCGACTTCACACTGACGGATATTACGCTGAAACCCATACACACAAATCAAGAATCCATCTGGATTGTTTTGCATTTCTGCAAGAGAATTAATAAAACACTGGCATTGCATTTCTCCTCTAAAATCCAGAGATTCATATAACTGCTGCCACCTGAAATATTATTTTGTAATTAAGTGCATTATGTCATGCAACAATACAAGACATAATAACCCAAAACAGACATTTCAGACATGATATGGCCCGACTTTTCAATATAAACAAACTAAATCAGTTTACAGTAATGACACTATTGTCTTCTGTAGAGCTGCTTTGACACTGAAATTGATTTTGTTTCTAATTGATGAATTTTACATAAAAAGTTATTAATGGTTATATGCTGTAGAAATAAATTTGACGTTCATTGCATTTCACTTGGATGAATATTAATCTGGAAATGTATAGTCAATCATATTTTCAGATTGGATTATGTTTGGCATTTTTGAAAATTAATTAAAAAAAAACACTTAGGATGTGTTTAATTTCCCCTAAAATCCATACATGAATATAATCGAAACTAACTGAAATGTTTTATAGAGATGATAAAATACAACAAAAAGTTAATTTCCATTTATGCATTTTTGCAAGGTAATTAATAAACTAATAAGGATTGTGTTTATTATGGCATTGCATTTTTTCCCCCTAAAATCCATAGATGAAAATAATTGTTACTACCTGAAATATTATTTTATAAAAGCTAATATCCAAAACCAGACACAATATGGACTGATATTTGGTTTATTTTTCAATAAGAATGAACTAAATTAATTTACAGTAATGACATTAATGTTTTCTGTAGAGCTGCTTTGCAGCTAAAATTGATTTTGCTTCATAATTAATATTTTTTTCTGACATTGCTTCATTGCATATTTCATATGGACCGCATATTAAGCCGGAAGTGGACAGATAATGAATTATATTTTAAAACTGGATTATGTATTGCATTTTTGGAAGAAAGTTAATTCATATTTGGATTCTTTTTAGTATGGCATTGCATTTTTCTTCCAAAATCCATAGATGAATATAATTGCCATCACCTGAACTAATATTTCATAGAAATAGAAGTTAATATCCAGAAACAGACACAATATGGCCTGATACTTGGTTTATTTTTCAATAAAAATGAATGAAATTACTTAGCAAAAATTGCTACCTCCGTAGATCTGCTTTACAGCTAAACTTGATTTTGTTTCACAACATTAGTTCTGTTGTTTTTGGTGTTTAATATCTGCTTTAAAACCATCTGTATTTTCTAAAGTGCTGTAGAAATAAATATGAAGTGCATTGCATTTAATGCAGAAGCTGGAAATCGATAAATTTGATTATGTTTTGCATTTTTTGGAGGAAGATAAATAAACCATTTGAGATTGTGTTTATTATGGCATTTTATTTTTCCTCTAAAATCCATAATTAATATACCCAAGCTATTATTTTACAGAAAATGTGTCATACAACAGTAAATGTTAATATGCAAAAACAAACACAGTACGGACTGATATTTATTTTATTTTACAATAAAAATGAACTAAATTAGTTTACATGTTTACAGTTGGAATTGATTTTCTTTCATAATTGATTTTTGTGTTCAACATAACTGTTATTTATGTTTATTAATATAAATCTGTATTACAACGATCTGTAACGTTATCTGCTTTAAAACCATCTGTATTTTCTAAAGTGCTGTAGAAATAAATATGAAGTGCATTGCATTTAATGCAGAAGCTGGAAATCGATAAATTTGATTATGTTTTGCATCTTTTGGAGGAAGATAAATAAACCATTTGAGATTGTGTTTATTATGGCATTTTATTTTTCCTCTAAAATCCATAATTAATATACCCGAGCTATTATTTTACAGAAAATGTGTCATACAACAGTAAAAGTTAATATGCAAAAACAAACACAGTACGGACTGATATTTATTTTATTTGACAATAAAAATGAACTAAATTAGTTTACATGTTTACAGTTGGAATTGATTTTCTTTCATAATTGATTTTTGTGTTCAACATAACTGTTATTTATGTTTATTAATATAAATCTGTATTACAACGATCTGTAACGTGACTTATATCCTACACTCTTAAAAATAAAGCTGCTTTCTTCACAGCGATGCCGTAGAAGAAGCATTTCTGGTTCCACAAAGAACCATTCAGTGAAAGAACCGTCTCTTTCTTACCTGTTTATAATCTGAAGAACCTTCAAAGAAGCTTTTGTGAAGCAGTAAAGGTTCTTTATGGAACCATTTAGACAAAAAGGTTCTTGCATCGTGAAGCACCTTTATTTTTAAGAGTGTAGTAGTTAAGATTGAGTAATGGAAAAACAGACATTATACTTAATATTGTTTGAAACGCAATGTCATGATGGTGAATCTGAGTGTTGTTAGTGTAAAACCCCTCGAAAACATCATCTACAACCACACAAACAAACACGGCGCTCTCACAAAAGCCCTTCTGTTCGCTTCGGCCGATAAATGCGTCATCCGCAGCCTTTGTAACGAAGTAATGCGGAGCGACAATAAATGAAAATCAGTGGTTTGGTGGAGAGAGAGCCTGACCTCCTTCCAAACACACGAGTCGTGACTCAAATCATCAGTCTGAGGAGAGACTCTGCTTTCATCATGTGAACCTGAGTAATGGAAAAACAGACATTATACTTAATATTGTTTGAAACGCAATGTTATGATGGTGAATCTGAGTGTTGTTAGTGTAAAACCCCTCGAAAACATCATCTACAACCACACAAACAAACACGGCGCTCTCACAAAAGCCCTTCTGTTCGCTTCGGCCGATAAATGCGTCATCCGCAGCCTTTGTAACGAAGTAATGCGGAGCGACAATAAATGAAAATCAGTGGTTTGGTGGAGAGAGAGCCTGACCTCCTTCCAAACACACGAGTCGTGACTCAAATCATCAGTCTGAGGAGAGACTCTGCTTTCATCATGTGAACAGAAACACACTGACTGTCCTCGTTTGCCTTCACGGGCTAATAATAGCGCCGCTCTTCAAAGTTAGCAGAGGACTCGCATTTACATTCGTTCCAGGAGACGCTCGCAGAAAGCCTCCTGTGTGGAGTCAGGAGAAAGCCAAATACAAATCGTGGAGACCTTTGAGAAATATACATGCTTAATCACAATTCTGATATCAGTGTCGTTAGTTTGAACAGATGCAATGAAATATATTGGGGTTTGGGGTCAGTATTGCTTTCAATCGTCAAGGATGCATTAAATCGATGAAAAGTGCCAGTGAAGACATTTATAATCTTACAGCAAGACTGTAAAAATGCTACAGTAAAAACCTGTTAAATGGTTAACGGTAAATTCCCCTACTATATACAGTGAAAAACTGTATTGGACATTACATGTATTGGACATTAATTTTACGGTAGTATACCGTTTTTGGAAGTGAAAAAGACCGTATAATTTACAGTGAATAACCGTATTTATATTCAAATTCCCTGCGTTACATTTCAAATTTGATGTTTTTTTGGTTGAAATAACTGTGTCTTCTTAGTTTTTTCTTATCAGTTTTGTATATGAGGGTTGTGTGTTACACCTAATGTTGTTAAATGAATGTTTATTGCATTATTTCAGTTTCATGTGTGTCACCGTGATGGTGTTTAGTGTTTGTGTGAATGACACACTGTGCACCTTCTATATATGTTATTATTTAAAAGCTGCTTGTGATGGGCTTTGGTTCATCATGTGACTTTCTCATCACCTCCTGCATTTGGTGGTTATCAGTGTATTACAAAGCTACAAAACAGATTTCAGTACTTCAATAGGTTGGTATATTAACATTATATCAGTTAATGAACTTATGGTATTTAACTGTAAATTTAAGTTAAAACCGTAAGACCTAAAAACTTTGCTACCGTATTTTTTTACAGTAAAATTCCGTCAACCACAGCTGCCGTTTTTTTACTGTAAATTTTACGGATTTTTTTTTACAGTGTAGATTTCTATTCCAAATGAATGCTGTTCTTGCTGTGAATCCTGAAAAATAAAACGTATCACGGTTTCCACAAAAATATTGTGCAGCATGACTGTTTTCAACATTGATAATAATCAGAAATGTTTCTCGAGCAGCAGATCAGCATATTATACTGATTTCTGAAGATCATGTGACACTGAAGACTGGAGGAATGATGCTGAAAATACAGCTGCACATCACAGAAATACATTACAGTTTAATATAGATTCACATAGAAAATGGCTATTTTAAATTGTAATAATACTTCACAATTTTTACTGTATTTTTGATCAAATAAACGCAGCCTTGATGAGCAGAAGAGACCTTTTGGTTTTTGTTCGTCACCTGCTACCAATGATTTACTTGCTTCTCAAATGACACACATGGTCGAAAGAAACAGAAACATTTCAATTACAGAAAGAAAAACCAAGAATATTTCTGAACTGTCAGGTTTTTTAGAAGCACATGACAAAAATGAACATCCACTCAAACTTGCTTCACAAACGAACGCTTAAAATCTTTAGCTTCTGTCGTCTGATTGATTTAGAGTTTGTTTTATCCACGTTTTATTCTCGTGTCTTTCTGCTGTGAATCTTGACTGATTATAATCAAGTAAAGGTCAGAATAACGTCAGTAATATCTCCAGATGAACACTTACTGGACTGAAGCAGCTCAGCTTTACTTGATTCTCCATCAATCATGTTTTAGAGTCTCAAATCTGATCCTCAGGATCTTTTGAGGAGCGTTTGTTTCCAGAAGCTTTACTTTCACTGTTCCTCAGCGGAGGAATGATCTTCACAAGCCTCCAGAACATCTCACATCTTCTGAGGAGCCTTTATTTCTTCAGCTCTCGATCACTGCATTATATGTTTGGAGCATTTCACTCTCATCTCACTGAGACAGATTATTGATACACACTCTTAAAAATAAAGGTGCTTCACGATGCCATAGAAGAACCTTTTTGTCTAAACGGTTTCATAAAGAACTTTTAACATCTGAAGAACCTTTCTGTTTCACAAAAGCTTCTTTGAAGGTTCTTCAGATTATAAAAAGGTAAGAAAGACATGGTTCTTTGTGGAACAAAAAATGTGAAGAACCCTTCGAGTTCAGAGCAACATCAATTAAGCAGTTTTTTCCTCCATATTCTCACTATATCAGACTATATGAGCCATGAATAAGTCAAATATGATAATCAACAAACTCTATTTTCAATATTTTCACATTTCAAAAATTTGATTTTCCTGACTATGATTTCATTTTTCAGGCGCTACATGGTTAATATTTTATCTAATATATTAAATCATATTACATGACTCAACGATGCAATGATGCAACACAGAAACTCATGACTGACAAGTTGTTAATCCTGATGTATAATGAAGTTAAATGAAAGAAGATTTATTCTCACTCCTGCGTCACGATTATGAGGATTAGATGAACATGTTCCTCTCACACGTTCATTCATAACCCCGCGGGCTCGTTTGTTAGCGCGAACGATCTCAGACACTGTAAGCAAAGACAAGCGTTCGCAGATGCATGCTGTCTGAACATGGAAATCCCTTCGGATAGCTGATATAATCTATATTTCACGGCCATCTGGACACGCCAGATATTACTCAAAGCGCCATTAGGTGAAGTTTTTGCACAAGCACAAGCATAAACTACTTTAAAACATTTCTGTGCAAGTGATGAAAATCAAGGCCGCTCAGATGTGCTGCGCTTCCCGCATAAATAAATAAAGCCCCATCTGATGTCTATCTAATAATTCCAAACCCCATTTTTTAAACTCGGTTAAGCGTAAATATGACACGCTGGGGTCTGAAGAGCTAAACGAGGACAACTTTGAAGTTTCCGAAGTTAAATATGGCGTCCCAAATGAGTCTGGTCATTAAGCATGGCTAATTACGCTGCTGCTGGATCACATGGTGCTTTCCGGCCCTCGCTGGATGTCAGAGATCAGTAACGATGCAGATGAACGCCGACCGCAATCCTGACATATTTATGCAGCAGACAGAGAAAAATATAAACACTGTTTCAAAGAAAAAGAATCCAAGGCACTTCTTCTGGTTCAAAAAAGTGAAAAAGCCTTTATTCACATTCTGGGCATCTCAATAAACATTAAAAATGCTTAAAACTCTGCACACTGATGCATCTCGGCCAGAGAAAAATATAAACACATTTATACTGAAATAATAATTGTGGTATATAATTTGGGTTGGGCTATATATATATATATATATATATACATATATAAATATATTAATAAAAATATATTATTTTATTATTATTTCTATCTTTATATATTACTATATATATTTTTAGCAATATTATATATATATATTTGTTTCTTTGTTCTAATTTTGTTTCTTTGTTCTAACTAAAATGTGCTATTTGTTGCAAAGTAGATACAAAATATTTACTATTAAATATAAATATTAAATCTAGTGAACAAAAATAAATAATTCAAAATCAAACTGGTACTTCAAAAAAAAAAAATACAAGGAAAAAAAAACAAAACACATAAAATATAAAAATGGTACAAAAAAAAAAAGTACAATCTTCCTACAAAAACTTTTGGTTGTTGCATCAAAGCAAGTTAAACAAATCAATAAAACTAATTAGACATCAGCTGTGATAGTCGTGACACACGAGTCAAATGAACTCATCGCATTTGACTCATCTTTATGAGTTTATACACAATATTCCCTAATAATAATGTTAGCCTAGATATTGCAATAAAATCGCTAACATTACATTTATTTGTTGCAGCACTATATATAATATAATGAAAACATTTTGCTTCCAAAAAATGATTTTGTGAATAGATAAATAAATATTATGATTAATAATAAATATTAATAATAATAATAATAATTATTATTATTATTATTATTGTGATTAGATATCTTTATGGCTGCAAAATAATATTAATAATAATTATTATTATTATTATTACTATTACTTCTAATACTACTAAAATAAAAATTACTAAACCAAAACTTAACAATAGTAATAATAATAATAATAATAATAATAATATAAAACGTTTTTAAACATTACAACTGTAAAATTAAATATTAATATTTATGGCTGTCTTATTTTCTTCATTTTCAAACGTTAAACCATTAAGCTTGACGGAAAAACACACAGAGTGCATCTTATTCAATTATTATTATTATTATTGTGATTAGATATCAATATGGCTGCAAAATAATATTAATAATAATTATTATTATTATTATTACTATTACTTCTAATACTACTAAAATAAAAATTACTAAACCAAAACTTAACAATAGTAATAATAATAATAATAATAATAATATAAAACGTTTTTAAACATTACAACTGTAAAATTAAATATTAATATTTATGGCTGTCTTATTTTCTTCATTTTCAAACGTTAAACCATTAAGCTTGACGGAAAAACACACAGAGTGCATCTTATTCAGATTCACCCAAATCTCATGTAAACAGTGTTAATAAATCTCTTCTGCGATGGCCAATTGCATTATTATGGATTATAGACTCGTGTATTTGAGTTAAAAGCATCTTAATGCTGGATGTGTTTCAGCTTTTGTCTTCTCCAGATGTTAACTGATGGACTGGAGTGCTGTGGATTACTTGCGGATTATTGTGATGTTTTTATCAGCTCTCATTCTGACGGCACCCATTCACTGCAGAGCATCCATTTGCTGAGACACTGATGCAGTGCTACATTTCTCCAAATACAAACTCATCCTAATCTCAGATGATGTTCACTTTTGGCTGATGCGAAGTCTTTGCATGCTTTCAGTCGCATTTATAACCGTGCAAGCGTCGCATTCTGTGCATGTAATGCTTTGATGTCAAAACCAATGCATGGTCTTCGATCTCACAGTAAAACTGGCATCTTTTCCCCGCCGATGATGCAAACGTCCTTTCAGGATGAACAATGCAACGCAAAAACGAGCGAATCCAATGGGAAGTATGAAAACAGCCTGATGGATGATGAAAAGCACGTGAGCTCAGAGCACAAACCAGGTCAAGAGGGGTAAACACAAAGCAAATCTGTGCACTCTTTGTTTCATTGACCTCCTGGAATGTTCTCTCTTCAGCCGGTTAAAAGCGACGCTCGCTTTGCTCCAGTTATTACGTTTTTATTAACGCTCACAGCTGCTTGGATTCGAGCGTCTGATGTGCTTTCTTCATTCAGAAAGCGCTGGACGTGATCAAGCATTGCAAAAAATGATTCTCTTACTTAGTATTTCTGTCTTGTTTTCTAGATATCTAAACATTCTTGAATCAAGATGCATTTACCTGACAAATAAAAAGCTTTAAGATATTAAGTATAAAATGATCAAAATATTGTTAGTCTTTGCTTAAAACAAACTAAAACATCTGCCAGTGGGGTAAGAAAAAGAATCTTAACTCAAAGCTAAACAAGATCATTTTTGCTTGTTTTAAGGAAAAGCTAACAAAACGTTAACACGTTTTTTACAGAAAACAAGACATGCTATCTCAAGTAATTTTACTTGTACAGTAGATGCATCTTGATTCAAGAATTTTTTGATATGTATTCTAGAAAACAAGAGAAAATACTAAGTAAGAGACTCATTTTTTGCGATCAGTGGGATGTCTCCGGCCTGCTCTCACACGTCAGCATCGATCGAGCCAGTGTTTGCTCTGTACAGTGTTTTTAGGGCCGATGGACGCGCGAGCCTGACCTGAACAGACCCCGTCTCCACCTCTCTCCACCCGCTTCGCTTTGTTTTGTCAACAGACCGCTTCGCCAGCAATTAAACGCCAGCGTTTTCTAAGAAAGAGCAGCTATTTCAGCTCGTTAAGAAGAAACGCAACCGAATAATGCAGGGTTTTCAGTTCCTCGAATGCCTCCCTGTTGTTTTATACGGTCGTGGTAAAAAAATGGCTGCATGGGAGATATTACAGTAAAAGTACTTCTAGCGAGTCTTGCATTATGCGACTTGTTCGGTGAAATAACTCCGTCGTTTAGAGTAACAGCATGCAATTATTTTTTCTCTTTTCCTAACAACTATTAACTTTCACGTCAGTCTGGTTTTCACGGGACTGAAGATTCATTCGGCTATGTCAGGGGTGGCGAACGTCGGTCCTGGAGAGCCGCAGCCCTGCAGAGTTTTGCTTCAACCCTAATCAAACACACCTGAACAAGCTAATCAAGGTCTGAAGGGTTACTAGAAAGCTACAGGCAGGTGAGTTTTAATTAGGGTTGGAGCTGAACTCTGCAGGGCTGCGGCTCTCCAGGACTGGAGTTCGCCACCGCTGGTATAGGGGGTGATTTTAGATTTAGAGTTTCAGACGGAATATGGGCAAACAGTGATGAAAAGGTAAAGAAGAGATTGTTTTATTTTTACCTTTACAGTCCACCGAAAAGTCCATTCAGGGAAGGCCCGGAGTTCGCCACCCCTGGGCTATGTTGACATGTTTTCTTAATTTGAAAAGAAAAGGCAGAGTGACAGAATGGCTTTCTTTTACACATATTATGTATTCTATGAGTGTTCAGGGTGGTTGCCAGTGCATAAAAAAATCCCCATCATGTCAAACCCCTAAATGAACTGTAAGTGCATTAACACTAATGGTCTACTTATCTTTATTTTACTTAAGGGCTTTTGTGTCTGTAGATGTGACTTTGGTTCCTTGACGTGCATCTGTTTTTTTTATTCAGCAGGTGAAAATGGCACATCTGATTACTTAAAAAGGCAACAACACATATGATATGGGCACAAACGCTGCACAATTTAGGTAAAAAAATGTAATTGTGATTTTTCTGATTCAATTTTGGAAATAAAAAGTGATTTAAAAATTATTATAATTATTTATAAAATAAATTAGAATTATTATTAATTATTATTGTTATTATTGCTACTACTAAATAAGAAAAAAATCTAAATATAAACATAAATATTACTATCATAGTACTATTATTAAACTATCATACATTTTTGATAAAAAAAATAATTATTATAATTATTCTTTAATGATTATTAGTAGTAGTATTATTAAACAAAATATAAAACATACTTATTTCAATTAATAAGAAGTATTACTATTGTTTTACAAAAATTTACTTAATTTTACTAAAATTAATAAAATAATATTACTACTACTACTGCTGCTGTTGCTAATAAAAATTACTAAATGAAAACAAATAAGAAATATTATTACTACGTTAATATACGAAAATATTAATAGAAATTTTACTGTACATTATAATTATAAAATTACAATTGTAATATTTTACATAGTCATTTTCAAATGTTAAACCATCAAAGTTTTATTTTGACATAAAACTGCAGGGAGCCTTTAAAGCTTTAGTTTTGTCGAAAAGTGCTTCTCATGACAAGTTTGTGAAGGCACGTTACGTTAAAGCGACTCAAACATTCAGTGCATTCAGAGATTTTGGTTTTATTTCGATCGATGTGCTGCAAGACGACACACACACGCTGAACTCTAATACTCAGCTGAAGCCCTTTCATCACACTATGACAATGAGAAATGAATCATTCGCTTGGAGTCGAAACAAAATTCGCATGAGTTTCCTCCGAAGTTTCCCATGGGTTTTTCACAGTGGTGGTTTTTCTGATGAGCAAGGTTTGGGATTAACATCACTTTGAAAAATAAAGTTGTGAGGAGTTTGACAACTTGATACATGCAGCAACTAACATCCTAAAAACCGTCTGAGATCTGACTGCATGTAATTTATACAGCAGACATGATTGTGTCTTCCAGTAATGTTGACCACAGACCTTATTTCACTCAAAAAACACAAAAACCCAGGAAATTCCCAAAAGACTGCTGCATTAGGCCCACTTGCCCAAGAAAACCCTTTTTAACTTATATTTAGTGCATTATACTTTCTTTTTGCTTTACCTTTCTCTTCTGTACAGCACAGTGGTCAGCTCTTGTTGTGTTTATTTGTGCTTTATAAGTAAGTAAATAAATGAAATGGACATCTACAAAAACAACACCAAACAGCGCTCAAAAACCGGTGTCAAGCGAAGAACGGCATGAGATTTGATCACTTATTTAGCAATGAATATTTATGCACATGGAAGCCCTCAAAAAAACCCAAACCGGATCCTGTTTAGTAACTGAAAAACAAGGTGAAGATATAAAAACCCACACAGACACAATGCACTCCAGACGTGTCCGAGAGCTACGAACGTCCACTATTTGTCACCTCAAACAATCCTGTCCTTTAACAAATAATTTTCCGCACATGTGGAAATAATGATTTTGGTTTTATTTCGATCGATGTGCTGCAAGACGACACACACACGCTGAACTCTAATACTCAGCTGAAGCCCTTTCATCACACTATGACAATGAGAAATGAATCATTCGCTTGGAGTCGAAACAAAATTCACATGAGTTTCCTCCGAAGTTTCCCATGGGTTTTTCCACAGTGGTGGTTTTTCTGATGAGCAAGGTTTGGGATTAACATCACTTTGAAAAATAAAGTTGTGAGGAGTTTGACAACTTGATACATGCAGCAACTAACATCCTAAAAACCGTCTGAGATCTGACTGCATGTAATTTATACAGCAGACATGATTGTGTCTTCCAGTAATGTTGACCACAGACCTTAATTCACTCAAAAAACACAAAAACCCAGGAAATTCCCAAAAGACTGCTGCATTAGGCCCACTTGCCCAAGAAAACCATTTTTAACTTATATTTAGTGCATTATACTTTCTTTTTGCTTTACCTTTCTCTTCTGTACAGCACAGTGGTCAGCTCTTGTTGTGTTTATTTGTGCTTTATAAGTAAGTAAATAAATGAAATGGACATCTACAAAAACAACACCAAACAGCGCTCAAAAACCGGTGTCAAGCGAAGAACGGCATGAGATTTGATCACTTATTTAGCAATGAATATTTATGCACATGGAAGCCCTCAAAAAAACCCAAACCGGATCCTGTTTAGTAACTGAAAAACAAGGTGAAGATATAAAAACCCACACAGACACAATGCACTCCAGACGTGTCCGAGAGCTACGAACGTCCACTATTTGTCACCTCAAACAATCCTGTCCTTTAACAAATAATTTTCCGCACATGTGGAAATAATACAGTCTGTGGGCAAAGTTCACGCCGCGTGAGGTTTCGTCGCTGCATGTAGTAGGTTGCAGCGAAATTCACCATCAATCCTTTTGATTTATTAGATCTTATAGCAGTCACAGAGCCCTATTTACACAACTTCTGTAAGCTGATATCTATATATACAGCATGCTGGATGTGTTCCAGATGTCCTCAAACAGCACCACATCATAAAAACCTGTATTTCCAGATCTCATACTTCAGCCTGAGACCTGGAGGCTTTTACAACCCTAATTACATCCACTTGATGGTGTTGATAACAAAGTCAGCCAGTGATATCCTGTAATGCACTGCAGTTTTATTATACATGGGGGACTCGGACTTGAAAAATTCCAACGCTGCTTTAAGACCCAAATATTCCCAAAGCGATGGAGAGCAGTTCATGCAATTCCTGCTGCGGTTGCGTCGTCTTTAACATTTAAAGTTATGCATCGCATAAATCTTTTATCTAAAGCGCCCATGGTGCATTTATAAGTTATGTGCTTTATAAGCACGTGCATTTCCTAGAAATCAAACCTGAGACCTCAAAACTTTTGAGGATCACGTGACACTGAAGACTGGAGCAATGATGCTGAAAATTCAGATTTGCATCACAGAAATGAATGATATTTCACTAACATAGAAAACTGTTATTTTGAATTATAGTAATATTTTACAATTTCAATGTATTGTTGATCAAATAAAGGCAGCTTATTTAGTTCAAAATGCATTCAAGGTACAGTATACATTTTTATGTTTATTAAGTGCTGTCAAATGATTAATCGCGATTCAAAATAAAAGTATTTGTTTACATAATATATGTATATGTGTGCTGTATATATAACTGTATAGACACACATGCATGTATATATTTAAGAAGCATATGTTATGTTTATAAATTACATGACTATAAATATAAACATGTAGATATATTCTAAATGTATACTGTATGTGTGTGCATTTATATAAACATAATAAATATACACAGTACACACACATATATTGAGTAAAGAAAAATCCAAAGCACTAGTTGTTACTCATTACAGTCGTTATGATCATGCATTCCCAAAAGCAACTACATATTTTCCAGTTTAAGGGACTTTTGAGTCACAAATGTTACGAAATGTGAATTACTTGAAATCAGGGTTATTGCAGTTAACTAAAACTGAAATAAAAACAAAAACTAAAAATCGTAAAAAAAAAAAAAAAGTTATTTGAAATAAAATAAACATTAACTGAAAAAAAAGTTTAGTTTAACTATATTGGGCATTGGGAAAAAAATGAATAAAAATTATATAACTACTAAAAATGGCAAAAATGATTTAGAAATAATACTGAAATTACACTGTTTGAAACTACATTAAAAACTAATGTTTACACAGTTTGACTAGTTTTGACATTTTATTATTATTATTTTTATTTTTTATTTTGCTATTTAAGTATATCAAGTTAAACTAAAATAAAATGAGAATTTTTGTTTGTTTGTTTGTTTTTACGTTTATTTCAAATAACAAAAATTGGTTTATGGTTTTAGTTTACTATAATAACCCTGATTCAAACTGACTAAACAAAGTAGTGTTACTTTTGAACAGATGAGAGAACCTAAAACTCTGACGTGTGTGTGTTGAATTTTTAAGTTTTCTCAACAATTCCTTTTTTACGGCTTCGCTAGGGTTTTCAGAGTAAAGCTTGGAGCAAATAACAAATAAGACACGGACAAAAAACAGATCCACGAAGCTTACAGACCAAAAACAAAGTGTTGATCGTAAGTTTTCCTTGTCTTACATCCCACCCTGCTTTAAACAGAGTGCAAGAATGCGGCGAATATTTCACACCGAGCTGAGTAATTACAGCCTGCGGGATATTTATTACTAGCATTATTTCAGCTCATATTTACTGCGGGAACAAGAAGCAAACTTGACGTTTTTAGATCCAAGGTCTGCGGTTTCACAGAAGTGCTGAATCCTCAACGGAGACAAGTTCTTGTACTTGACAGCTTCATCTACAGAATCTAGGGTTAAGCTGAAAACACAGAAATTTAAGAGGCTTAAAAGTGGCGGTAATAGAAGTCGAGCTCCCCAATACCAGCCTGAACCTTAAAAACGCTGCTCGTAAATCAGTCATAAAAACACATTGTGAAAATGCATTGCATGGCTAATGCTGATGCTTTGAAACGTGCCACCCAGAGCTGCGATTTATCAACAACAACAACAACGTGTCCTCGCTTCACAGCCGAGCTGTCTCTGGAAAACTGCTTTCAAAATACAAGAGGAAAAAAAAAAGTTGATAGGGCTTTTAACAAGATTTCATCCGAAGCGTCTGGTGAGGTCCTGGATTTCTATCCCGCAAATTAATGACACCAGCGTCAATAAATCAAGAATGCACACCAACAGAATACAACTGTTTGTAAGGCACCACAAACAAAGCCGCGAGACGGCACACATGGTAATATTTAACAGTTCTGCTGTACGTCAGTCTAGATATTAATCCTAAACGTGTTGAAATGCTTTCTGTCGGCTGATTATGCCTCGCTAATAAAACGCGTATAATGTTTGGGTGTGTGAATGAGCTGCTGGTTTTCTGCTCCGCGTTTGTTTTGCAACTTTAAGGCCCAGAACATGCTCTACACTCTTAAAAATAAAGGCGCGTGAAAGGTTCTTGCCAAAGAACCATCTCTTTCTTACCTTTTTATAATCTGAAGAACTTTCTTTCGCCACAAAGGACCTTTTGTGAAACACAAACGTTCTTCAGATTCTTTTTGGAACCATTTATACAAAAAAAGGTTCTTCTATGGCATTGTGAAGCACCTTTAATTTTAAGAGTGCACAGGAGTACGAGAAACTCTTTCATGCTTGGTTTTGCATGTTATTTTGCTCTAAAATGCATCAGCGTGCATAGAATGCATAGAATGTACATGTGCCTGCAATGCATGGACCAAACTTGTGTGTGTGTGTGTGTGTTTGCATACTAGTGTGTTTCAGGCCTGAGGGATGCATGCATTAACTCCAAAAATGTTGCAAATTCTTTAATTAATCAATTGTTTCAAAACCGACATTGATTTAACTGCTGCTAACAAACAATATGTTCTAAAAAAAATTTTTTCTGAATGCTCTCTGAATGTTCAGTTTTTCCAGATGTTTCAAAGAGGTTTTAAAATGTGTTTATACGAATGTTAGAAGAACATTAGGTTTTGGAATTTTTCAAACGTTATGGGAATGTTACTTTTGAATGTTCTTTGAAAGTTCTGAAACCAGCAGTAACATTTGAAAAATCTCAGATAAACACATAAACAACAAAAGATTTCAAAAAATGTTTTATGAACGATGCATAAATATTGTCTTTGTGCTAATGTTATGAGAATTATTAAAGACGAGAGAACATTGAGCAAACATTCTATTAATGTTACTGTTAACTTCAAGAGAATCTTGTCAGAAAGTTCTGAGAGCGTTCCCTGTTAGCTAAAAATGCGCTGTGCATCAAACACTAAAACTAAACTAAATGCATCCAAATAAAAATTTTCATAAAGCATCCTTAAAATGTAGCCATCACACTAAATGGCACACATGTGCATAAACCAACAATTAAAAAATAGCACAGAAACAACACAAATCTTGTGTGCACGGCCCTTCAGAAATGAATCACCGGACACACGTCACTTCGGGTCAAACTTGATTAATTTTGAATAAATGTAACTAAACTTCATTAGTTATTAACTCCTAAAATGTTGCAAATTCGATAAATAATCTGATTAGTCCATTGTTTTAAAACAAGAATTGATTAAACTCAGCTAACAACATCTTATAAGTACATTTTGCAATCGTTCCCATTAAGTTATAATAATAATATTCTTCAATGTTCTCTGAGCGTTCAGCTTTAATGTTTTAAAAGTGTTTTTTTCCTGGTTATGTGAATGCTAAGAGAACATGTTGCAAACATTAAAGGAACTTAACATTTGAATGTTCACTAAAAGTTCTGAAAGAAGTAGAAACATTTAAAAAATGCTAGACAATCGTCAACTAAAAAGTTTCAGAAAGAAATGTTCCATGAACAATATAAATAACGTTTTCATGCCAATATTTTGAGAACATTATTACGTTTGTTTATAACTTTGAGAGAACCTGCCCATGAGAACCTGGAATGTTCTGAGAACGTTGTCTGTTAGCTAGGAATGCATTGTGCATTAAAACCTAAGCTAATTTTAACGTGGCATCTTTAAAACGCAAAAAACAAAGCGGCAAAAAACTATTTAGCATGTGGCACATGTGCACATAAATCAACAATAGCACATTAACACAAATATTGTGAACAGCCCTGAAATGAATAGCTGAACACACGTTGCATTGGTTTTAATTACGCTCCCATAAAATACACTCCCATCTCTTAAGAAAACTGCTAATTTATGTCATTACCAAAATATTGCAGATGCATTAATTAATCTGACACTGTTTTAAAACCAGCAACTTAGCTAAAAAAAAGCTAATATTAGGTGACTTAACGCTACCATTAAGTCATTTAAAAATATTATGTTTACTGAGCGTTTATTTTGCAAAGATTATGGAAATGTTACGTTTGAATGTTTTCAGAACATTCTGAAACATTTAAAAAATGTTAGACAAATGTCCAACTAATGTTTCAGTTTTGTGCTAACATTTTGAGAACATTATTAAAGACCAG
>NW_015506128.1:411741-415883 GCF_001515645.1 Sinocyclocheilus grahami | reverse complement strand
CAATTGGTGGCTGACTAAATACTTTTTTCCCCACTGTATATATCAGTAGCGCTATTAAATAGTAATAATACTACTAATAATTATACTTTTTATGAATTACATTTTTATATTCCAATGGCTAAAATGATTACTATTAACAAATGTTGAAAGCAATGATAATATGCTGCGATCATAATGATTATAATATGTGACTCTGCAGCACAAAAGCAGTGTTAAGTCGCTGGGGGATATTTGTAGCAATAGCCAACAATACATTGTATGGGTCACAATTATACATTTCTCTTTTATGCCAAAAATCATTAGGATATTAAGTAAAGATCATGTTCCATGAAGATATTTTGTAAATCTCCTACCGTAAATATATCAAAACTTAATGTTTGATTAGTAATATGCATTGCTAAGAACTTCATTTGAACAACTTTAAAGATGATTTTCTCAATATTTAGATTTTTTTGCACCCTCAGATTCCAGATTTTCAAATATTGTCCGATCCTAACAAACCATACACCAATGGAAAGATTATTTATTCAGCTTTCAGCGTTATTTATGATGTATAAATCTCAATTTTGAAAAAATGACCCTTATGACTGGTTTTGTGCTCCAGGGTCACATATAAGCAAAACTGTGATTAAAAAAATACAGGTTTGCTGTGCTTGTTTGTGCAATAATTATAATTTTTTGAATTAAAATGTATAATTTTGTTTACTGATTATTACTGTTATATAAAAACACTAAAAACTAAATAAGAAATATTGCTATTATAATTTTACTATTATTAAAATTTACTATTATTATTTCATGGCAAAAAAATTAAAATTTAGATTTTTTTGCACCCTCAGATTGCAGATTTTCAAATAGTGTCCGATCCTAACAAACCATACATCAATGGAAAGATTATTTATTCAGCGTTCAGCGTTATTTATGATGTATAAATCTCAATTTTGAAAAAAATGACCATTATGACTGGGTTTGTGCTCCAGGGTCACATATAAGCAAAACTGTGATTAAAAAAATACAGGTTTGCTGTGCTTGTTTGTGCAATAATTATAATTTTTTGAATTAAAATGTATAATTTTGTTTACTGATTATTACTGTTATATAAAAACACTAAAAACTAAATAAGAAATATTACTATTATAATTTTACTATTATTAAAATTTACTATTATTATTTCATGGCAAAGAAATAAAAATATATATAATTTTATTTTACATTATAAGAGTAAAATTACAATACTGATAAATAAAAAAATACAAATACTGTAAATACAGCTGTCTTGATTTCTTCATTTTTAAATGTTAAAACATCTAACATTTTATTCCTTAAAGCTTCTTTTTTGTTCATAAGTTCCTCTCATTGCAAGACAGTCAGTGCGTGTTTCGTTCGTTTGACCATGAGCTGCTCTCGTGCAAATGAACACAGTGCCGCGCTTCACTCTGAAACACACAGCGCATATATTTATTTAAATTGCATCCTTTTTTGGTTTATTTTGATTAATCACGCAGCCCCAATACAACCTTTGCTCTGTCTTTCTGGACGACTTCAGTGGTCAGTGCATCCTTCAGCTCGACGAGGAACTGGAAAGTGAAGCGGTTTCATTGCTTTCCTAGGAAATCCGTTTGCACGGTTACTTTAACACAACTTTCTGAAGAAAATGCTGGTTTGTCTGTGTGCTGTGGGTGACTGCCAATGCATTCCTACGCAGCTTCCGAGGTGTTAAGAGTGGCTTTTTAGCACTGCTTAAAAATAAAAAAAACACTTTCTAACCCATTCATCTGAAGCACAAATGCTGTAAATTGCAAGCCAAAGTTTAAGGTTAAGTATGAATTTGCACCACTAATTATCCGTCTATTCTCTCAAATCGGTCTCTTTAGAAGGCAATTAGCTTATCTGAATTAAATCTGAATGCAAATCCCAGCTCTCTGATTCGTTGCAGTGACAGCTGAGACGGTCAGATTTCTCAGATCCTCGATTCTGTGATTTCTCCCGTAATCCGGTCGTTTTTGTCATTCGTAACTTTAAGCTGGCGAAAGAGCCACTCATCTAACGAGTAAAAACGTGTGACTGACAGCCAGAAAACATAGTTGGCAAACACTTTAAAGGAAGATAATAACCCGGTTTTCTTGTTAGAAAGAGGCCCTTCGACTGCGACAGCACAACAAGATTTTACAGATGAGTTTTTGCTGCATTTTTCTTACGCAGTTCCAGCGTACATCAGCCCTGAAGGCTTTCAAAAATTAGTTGTAAATCGTCCTGTAAATACTGTGGTGGATTCCGGCCCGGGATCTGTCTTTTAAAGCAGTTACACCCCTGAAACCTCTTAATAGATGACTGTCTGACCTTACATAACCCGATTTGCACTCTGCTGCAGCGGCGCTCTACCTCGTTCTGCGGCGCGGGGTGAATTTAGGTCGCTCTGTGTCAAAATAAAAACGAGGCTTGGTTCCTAGCGTCAGCTCTTTGATATTACGTAATCAACCTTGAGTGAGGACAGCTTCACAGCCACCGGTGGAGCAGAAACCCCGTTGAGAACAGATCAGAGCGCAGGAGGATCCTCTGCCAGAGCGCAGCATAAGAAAGAAAAAGCAACTGCACAAAAGGAAAAAAAAAAACTGCATAGCAACACACTAAAAACACCAAAACACCATAGCAACTGCACAGCAACACACTAAAAACACTTAAATACCATAGCAACTACAACACAACACACTAAAACCCTTAACTACATAGCAACTGCATAGCAACACACTAAAAACACCAAAACACCATAGCAACTGCACAGCAACACACTAAAAACACTTAAATACCATAGCAACTACAACACAACACACTAAAACCCTTAACTACATAGCAACTGCATAGCAACACACTAAAAACACCATACCGACTATACAGCAATGCACTAAAAACACAGAAACATAACAACTGCACAACAACACACTAAAACACTTAACTACTATAGCAACTGCATAGCAACACACTAAAAACACAGAAACACCATAGCAACTGCATAGCAACACACTAAAAACACCATACCGACTATACAGCAATGCACTAAAAACACAGAAACATAACAACTGCACAACAACACACTAAAACACTTAACTACTATAGCAACTGCATAGCAACACACTAAAAACACAGAAACACCATAGCAACTGCATAGCAACACACTAAAAACACCATACCGACTATACAGCAATGCACTAAAAACACAGAAACATAACAACTGCACAACAACACACTAAAACACTTAACTACTATAGCAACTGCATAGCAACACACTAAAAACACAGAAACACCATAGCAACTGCATAGCAACACACTAAAAACACCATACCGACTATACAGCAATGCACTAAAAACACAGAAACATAACAACTGCACAACAACACACTAAAACACTTAACTACTATAGCAACTGCATAGCAACACACTAAAAACACAGAAACACCATAGCAACTGCATAGCAACACACTAAAAACACCATACCGACTATACAGCAATGCACTAAAAACACAGAAACATAACAACTGCACAACAACACACTAAAACACTTAACTACTATAGCAACTGCATAGCAACACACTAAAAACACAGAAACACCATAGCAACTGCATAGCAACACACTAAAAACACCCTAGCAACTGCATAGCAGCACGCTAAAAACACCAAAACAGCATAGCAGCTGCACAGCAACACACTAAAAACACCCTAGCAACTGCATAGCAGCACGCTAAAAACACCAAAACAGCATAGCAGCTGCACAGCAACACACTAAAAACACCCTAGCAACTGCATAGCAGCACGCTAAAAACACCAAAACAGCATAGCAGCTGCACAGCAACACACTAAAAACACTTAAACACTATAGCAACAGCAAAACAACACAACACACTTAAACACTAAAAAACTGCATAGCACTAAAACACTTAAATACCATTGCAACTGCATAGCAACTCACTAAAAATGGCGTAGTAACACACTAAAATACTTAAATACCATAGCAACTGCATAGCAACACACTAAAAACTGCATAGTAACACACTAAAAACGCTTAAATACCATAGCAACTGCATAGCAACACACTTAAAACACTTAACTACCATAACAACTGCATAGAAACACATTAAAACACTTAA
>NW_015506128.1:409224-410774 GCF_001515645.1 Sinocyclocheilus grahami | reverse complement strand
GGCGTAGTAACACACTAAAATACTTAAATACCATAGCAACTGCATTGCAACACACTAAAAACTGCATAGTAACACACTAAAAACGCTTAAATACCATAGCAACTGCATAGCAACACACTTAAAACACTTAACTACCATAACAACTGCAAAGCAACACACTAAAAACACAGAAACTCCATAACAACTGCAAAGCAACACACTAAAAACACAGAAACTCCATAGCAACTGCACAGCAACACACTAAAACTCTTAACTACAATAGCAACTGCACAGCAGCACACTAAAAACACTTAAACACCGTAGCAACACACTCAAAACTGCATAGCAACCCACTAAAACACTTAAATACCATAGCAACACATTAAAACTGCATAGTAACACGCTAAAACACCATAGCAACACAATAAAAACTGCATAGCAACACATTAAAAACACTTAAACTCCATAGCAACCGCATAGCAACACACTGAACGCAGAAAATATACAGCTAAATATAAAGCTAAAAAAATATAAAGCTAGTTTTCAAAGCTAAATCTGCAACACTGTGACTCATTCTGGCTAATTTTAGAATTTGATCAATTCAGCGAAATGTAATTTAATTTTATTGCAGTTATTTTTATAATTTTATAATGTTTAATGCTAGAAAACAACACAAATCAGGATCCAAACGCAGATTTTAAACTGCCCCGAATTTACATAACATAAACTTATTCAGAAGAACAGCACAAGAGTAAACTCACACGTGCCAGTGACTGGACAAGATCACAAAACAATCGCAATTATTTCAAGTTGTCTGTCCTGTTTTGACACTCTCTATCCCCCTTCACGTTAGCATGGATATGGGATAGAAATAATGGATTATCTAAACAAGCTTAAAGGAATACTCTAGGGCCATGTTTGCTATAAGTGTGGCACAAAGCTAATCTAATTAACAGCGTACTAAACTCATATTATTGGAGAAATTAGACTATTTAGTGTGTAAACCAAAATGTCATTTAAAAAAAAAAAATTACTATATTTATTATTTAAACAAATGCATCATTATTTGAAAAACAAACATTTTCAAATTTAAAAAACGACCTAATTATACCAGTTTTTTATTTTTTATTTTGTGCCTGCGGTAGACAAATAGAACTTCTTAAATGTTTTGAAATATGAACTAAAACACCTTTCTTTAGAATGACCTCGAAACATTGTAGAGTCTTAACAAAATATACTGTATTTCTGGTAATCATATCTGATGAAATAGCGGAATCCAGTCATAAAATCTGAATTTTATGTATTACGCGGAATGTCACTGAATTTGTCAAAGTTTGGAAGCAGGCCATTACACTTAAATCGAATCGCAAAATCAATTTAAATGTGAATTCTTTATGTTCTGTGCGTCTCTGTGTGAATGAATGCCGCAGATGCGCAGTTTTGTTTACTACAGTCTGCCGTCTCACTAAATAAGGACATAAATACATGTACAAAATCTCCAGAACTGCTCTGAGAGTCACTTCATGAGCACTTTACCGTTTCATTTGAGAGAAATGATTTCATATACACTC
>NW_015506128.1:405583-409214 GCF_001515645.1 Sinocyclocheilus grahami | reverse complement strand
CATTAAAAATACTTAAACTCCATAGCAACCGCATAGCAACACACTGAACGCAGAAAATATACAGCTAAATATAAAGCTAAAAAAATATAAAGCTAGTTTTCAAAGCTAAATCTGCAACACTGTGACTCATTCTGGCTAATTTTAGAATTTGATCAATTCAGCGAAATGTAATTACATTTTATTGCAATTATTTTTATAATTGTATAATGTTTAATGCTAGAAAACAACACAAATCAGGATCCAAACGTAGATTTTAAACTGTTTTCAGACATGTCCCAAATTTACATAACACATAAACTTATTCAGAATAACAGCACAAGAGTAAACTCACACGTGCCAGTGACTAGACAAGATCACAAAACGATCGCAATTATTTCAAGTTGTCTGTCCTGTTTTGACACTCTCTATCCCCCTTTACGTTAGCATGGATATGGGATAGAAATAATGGATTATCTAAACAAGCTTAAAGGAATACTCTAGGGCCATGTTTGCTATAAGTGTGGCACAAAGCTAATCTAATTAACAGCGTACTAAACTCATATTATTGGAGAAATTAGACTATTTAGTGTGTAAACCAAAATGTCATTTAAAAAAAAAAAATTACTATATTTATTATTTAAACAAATGCATCATTATTTGAAAAACAAACATTTTCAAATTTAAAAAACGACCTAATTATACCAGTTTTTTATTTTTTATTTTGTGCCTGCGGTAGACAAATAGAACTTCTTAAATGTTTTGAAATATGAACTAAAACACCTTTCTTTAGAATGACCTCGAAACATTGTAGAGTCTTAACAAAATATACTGTATTTCTGGTAATCATATCTGATGAAATAGCGGAATCCAGTCATAAAATCTGAATTTTATGTATTACGCGGAATGTCACTGAATTTGTCAAAGTTTGGAAGCAGGCCATTAACCTTAAATCGAATCGCAAAATCAATTTAAATGTGAATTCTTTATGTTCTGTGCGTCTCTGTGTGAATGAATGCCGCAGATGCGCAGTTTTGTTTACTACAGTCTGCCGTCTCACTAAATAAGGACATAAATACATGTACAAAATCTCCAGAACTGCTCTGAGAGTCACTTCATCAGCACTTTACCGTTTCATTTGAGAGAAATGATTTCATATACACTCAGAAACTTGAAAGGTATTCACGGCAACCCGACAAAATAAAAGTTCGGTTTATCTTGAAGACATTGTGCCAGAAATATATAAGCCTATTATTGTTCAGTAGAATGTACTACTACTAAAATTGTTAAAACTTTATTTTTTAAGGAATAATTGGTATCACTTTATTTTAAGGTGTCCTTGTTACACGTTACATATTTACTATTATAACAACAATTAATTAGGCATAATTAAATGCAAGTAACCCCAAGCCAAACCTTAATCCTAACCCTAACCATATAGTAAGTACATGTAGTTAATTAATATTACTCCCTACGTAAATGTGTAATTACACTGTAACAAGGACACCTTAAAATAAAGTGTAACTGAATAATCATCTTCCCTGTTTTAATTTTAATTGTTTGCCCAAAAAAGTTAAATTTTTCTGATAACCAGAAAAATGTAAATACACATCACATTATTTCTAAAGAAAAAAATCATAAGGCTATTGTAACAATCATTTTGAATAAATTAAGCTGTTGTTATGCATTGAAATAATTAGACATGTTAAAACACAGAATTTGGTAAAAATAAAACAAATGGTGAGAAAAAAAACGTCATAGGGCCCTAAACATGTAATTTTTGTCAAACTTTTAATACATTTATGTGAAGTTGTATAAGGTTTGTGATTTTTTTCTATGCTTTTTGATGAATAAAATTTAATTTAACCATTAAAAAAAGGAGTCCAGAAAAATTCAAAAGCAAAAAATTTAATTTGGAAAAAATTCAATGGATTTCATAGGGCCCTACGTAACACACTATTATCTGCACCTGTTCATGACAAGATAATACGTTATGATAAAACACTGTCGTCCTTCCATCAAATTGTTTTTTTCTCCATGTAAGAAAGGTGACCGTTCGATGGTGGTCATGCCTTCGCTTGAAGACGCACAGCTAGAAAATATCACACATTCCCAGAGGTTCAAAACGTGGCAGTTTAATGATTTCGAGAGAAGTCATGATGTTATCAGCTTATGTTGAAGGAGTTTAAGGGTCTGTGCGTGTTGACGGTGAACCCCGGAGCCCCTGGCTGTCCTAGATTGACTCCTGAAACTTTCACCATCCCCACTAAAGCACTTCTGGACTTTGCTTTGCATAGACAAACAGAATTCTTTCCCTTCTGTTTAACTCGGGCCAACCGAGCGACAGTGTGGCCTTCCTCTTAATAAACGGTTGTCGTAATGACTTGACCCGCATTACGGTCACGCCTGACAGTAAACGGCGATCCTTGCTTTCCGATTAACCTGATGTCTTATGCAACCTGTGTATTGCTGACTAAATGATTGATTACATCCAACAAAGTCAAAAACGATCACAGCATTCACACAGGACATTACACAAAGAGAGTTTCAAGATGCTGTTAAACGACGAGTAACTAAATCACTGTTAAGGAAAAGGTTTCTCATGGGAAGAAAATGGGACACAAAAATGCCTTTACACTTGTTAAGTTTTGGAACAGATCTATCAACATAATGTAATAATTTGTGTTCAAACTGTGTCAACACACATACATGTGCTATTAAACGAACTGAACAACAATAACAATTTACTTAGCCGTATCCTAGCGTTATCAGAGCGTTCTACTAACACTTTTATCATTTTAGGGACCATTTGCACAGTAAATGTACAAAACAGTTAGATGAAGCATGACGGAAAAGAGAATCTTGAAAATCTTGAAGTTTCTCATGGAACAAAATGTGGCACAAATGCCAAAGAGGAAATGCATTTGCATGAATCAACAAGCCATTTTGCTAAGTTTTGCATCTATCAACTCAATGTACCTTCAAAATGTTTCATAATTTGTGTCCCTGCAGCACAAAAGCAGTGTTAAGTCGCTGGGGTATATTTGTAGCAATAGCCAACAATACATTGTATGGGTCAAAATTATCCATTTTTCTTTTATGCCAAAAATCATTAGGATATTAAATAAAGATCATGTTCCATGAAGATATTTTGTAAATGTCCTACTGTAAATACATTAAAACTTAATTTTTGATCAGTAATATGCATTGCTAAGCACTTAATTTGGACAACTTTAAAGATGATTTTCTCAATAATTTGATATATTTTATATATTTTTTTGCACCCTCAGATTCCAGATATATTCAGCTTTCAGATGGCGTATAAATCTCAATTTTGAAAAATTGACATTTAAAGGGGTCATATGATGCTGCTAAAAAAATAACATTATTTTGTGTATTTGGTGTAATGAAATGTGTTTATGTGGTTTAAGGTTCAAAAAACACATTTTCCACATACTGTACATTATTGTTTCTCCTCTATGCCCCGCCTTTCTGAAACGCGTCGATTTATACAAAGCTCATCGGTCTGAAAAGCGAGGTGTGCTCTGATTGGCCAGCTATCCAGTGCATTATGATTGGCAGAATACCTCAAGCGTGTGATGGAAATGTTATGCTCCGCTCACTCTAGCCCCCGGCCGCTGCTCACTCTAGCCCC
>NW_015506128.1:393685-405518 GCF_001515645.1 Sinocyclocheilus grahami | reverse complement strand
TGCCGCAAGCCCTCCGGACGCTCCTTCGTCGAATCCGCCGGCCGCGCTGTTCTCAAGCCCGCCGCCTCTGCTCACTCTAGCCCCCGACCGCTCCTCACTCTAGCCTCCGGCCGTTCCTCACTCTAGCCCCCGGCCTCTGCTCACTCTAGCCCCCGGCCGTTCCTCACTCTAGCCCCCTGCCTCTGCTCACTCTAGCCCCGGCCGTTCCTCACTCTAGCCCCCGGCCGTTCTTCACTCTAGCACCCGGCCTCTCCTCACTCTAGCCCCCGGCCGTTCCTCACTTTAGTCCCCGGCCTTTCCTCACTCTAGCCCCCGGCCTCTGCTCACTCTAGCCCCCAGCCGTTCCTCACTCTAGCCACCGGCCCCCGGGGGCTAGAGTGAGCGGAGCGTAACATTTCCGTCACACGTTTGAGGTATTCCGCCAATCATAACGCACTGGATAGCTGGCCAATCAGAGCACACCTCGCTTTTCAGAACGATGAGCTTTGTAAAAATCGACGCAGAGGCGGATGAGCTTGAGAATGGCACGGCCGGCAGATTCGACGAAGGAGCGTCCAGAGGGCTTGCAGCAACCACATGTGACTCCACTTTGTCCATGGTGAAAGCCGATCCGGCGATCCACAGCGCAAAGTTGTTGTATTTCCTCAGCAACCAGCACGGATCAGCTCCAGGCTTGACGAAGCCATATCGTCCTCTTTTGGAAGGCCAAACAAAGTAGTTTTGCTTTCACAACGAAACACACAGCGTCTCCACGACATGGCGGTGCAACAATACTACAGCGAGAATAAAAGTTACGCCTTCTTTCTTTGAGTGAACATTTGAGCTGCGTTATGCAAATCTTCCCACATAGTGATGAAGATATGTGGGGCGTGTTAGAACGAGACGTTTTAGGAGGGCGTGGCTGACTCTTAACTTTTATAAAGAATATCTCTTTGGATTTGAGACTTTAGTCTTTGCAACTTTACAGATCTTCTTTATGCACCAAGAGCTTGTAACACTCCAAAGAGAAAGGAACAATTGAAATAGCATCATATGACCCCTTTAAGACTGGTTTTGTGCTCCAGGGTTATATTTGTGTTCAAACTACATCAATGCGTACATTTACTATTAAATAAACTGAACCACAATAACAATTCACTTGGTTGTATATCGAAGCGTTATTATAGCGTTCTTCAGATACTTTATTTAATTTTAGGGGCCATTCATAAAGGAAAAAAAAAAAAAAGTTACTAACTTTAATACTGTTAACAAAAAAGTTTCTCATGAAGCACAAAAGTCAAAGAGGGATGCATTTACATGAATTAACAAGTGACTTTCTAAGTTTTGGAGCAGATTTCTCAACTTGGACAATTGTGGTTAAACTGTGTCAATTTATGTACATCTACTATTAAATGAACTAAACAAAAATTCACTCAGCCGTATCCTAGCGTTATCAGAGCATTCTTCTCACACTTTTATAATTTTAGGAGCCATTCATACAGGACAAGTACAAAACAGCTAGGTGCAGCATGACACAAAAGAACAAAACATTTTTTTTAAATTAAAAGCAACTTAAATACTGTTAATTAAAAAGTTTAATATGGAAAGAAATGGGTCACAAAAACCAAAGAGGCATGCATTTACATGAATTAACAAGTGACTTTCTAAGTTTTGGAAGAGATCTATCAACTTGAAAACATTTCATAATGCATTTAAACTGTAAACACACATTTACTACATAACAAACTGAACAACAATAACAATTCACTTGGTTGTATCTTAGAAAAAAACATAGTTTTTTTATGCATTTCACAATTTTAAGATTGTGGGCAATTTGTCTTTTTTATATAACATGTTGCTTCGGACTAGTGGAAAGAAAACATCCAAAATGCACTTTCATTTTATTGCACTTTGTCTATTTGTCTATGTAGACTTCAGTTCCAATACTTATCTTTAAAAAGTTTTTTCTCCGCTTCAGCAGCTCTTACATACACCGAAACTTAAGAGTTGTATTCCTGTCTAAATTTTGAAGGCTTTTACTGAGGGGTTTGTTCATATAGCATTCGCCTGGTTTTATTTGGCCTTAAAGGAACAAAACAAGGCACAAAAACCAGAGAGGAATGCATTTACATAAATTAACAAGCAACTTACTAAGGTTTGGAACAGATCTATCAACATGGTGTACCCTCAAAACGTTTCGTAATTTGTGTTCAAACTGTCAACATTTACTATCACACCAACAATAACAAATGGCTTGGTCATATGAATCTTAGCATTATCAGAGTGAGATAAGACTTACAGAAGGTCAAAAACAAGCACTCGCTCACATTTAGGCAAACATATCCAACATTACAAAACCGCATAACTACAAAAATGCAGAAAACAGCATGTCCCTACAAATGCATGTGACGCACAATGACGTATTTGAGCACACTATGCTCTGATTGAGAGCAGGAGGATGGTGGGAGAGCACGTCGTTCATCAGGACTGACGTTTTGGCGGCATTTCAAGAGGGAACTCCAATGGCATGGTTGGGCTCGATGCCCACAGGGAAACACTTATCGCTCGCTTTCATCTCACAGCTGCGGGCGGCTATCGCATGCATCACACATTCCCACATTATCCCACCTCTAAAACCATCTAGACTGATGCATTTTAGCAGAAACCTACAGCTGACCATCTGATTCTCAATTAAAATCACAGACGACAGCGTTTCTGGAAACATAAGGCAACACAGAGCTCGGGAATCAGATGAAATCGTTTAGACATTTAGCAGACGCTTTTATCCAAAGCGACTTACAAATGAGGACAATGGAAGCAATCAAAATCAACAAAAGAGCAATGATATGCAAGTGCTATAACAAGTCTCAGTTCTGTCATGACAACTCTCGGAGGGATTGGCATGGTAATGTACATGACAATGTAAATGTATTTGGTCTTGGCGGAATAGATCTGCTGCGCTGCTGCTGCTGCTGCAGAGCAAGTACCGAGACTTGCTATACTGCCAATACATCCACAACATGCTGCTGTGAGCATGTAAGAAATACTGCTTCTGCACATATAACATGCATGAAATAATCCCCATATAGCTTACATGAATCACCTCGTAGCAGATCTATACAGGTGGAGCTGGGGAAGAAGGAGGGTTTCTGAAACAAGCCGCAACTGCTACGGCAAGCACTAGTCATATATTTGAATGTTGAGCAGCGAGCTCATTGGCTACCGATACAGGAGAGAACCAATCAGCTGTGCCATTTGATAATGATGTCATTAGGTCAGATTGAGTTAGACCTATCGGACTGCACCGTCTAGAGTTTCATGCCAGAACTCTGTATTTAGCTTAACACAGTACATATAGCAAGTCAATGATATGCAAGTGCTATAACAAGTCTCAGTTCTGTCATGACAACTCTCGGAGGGATTGGCATGGTAATGTACATGACAATGTAAATGTATTTGGTCTTGGCGGAATAGATCTGCTGCGCTGCTGCTGCTGCTGCAGAGCAAGTACCGAGACTTGCTATACTGCCAATACATCCACAACATGCTGCTGTGAGCATGTAAGAAATACTGCTTCTGCACATATAACATGCATGAAATAATCCCCATATAGCTTACATGAATCACCTCGTAGCAGATCTATACAGGTGGAGCTGGGGAAGAAGGAGGGTTTCTGAAACAAGCCGCAACTGCTACGGCAAGCACTAGTCATATATTTGAATGTTGAGCAGCGAGCTCATTGGCTACCGATACAGGAGAGAACCAATCAGCTGTGCCATTTGATAATGATGTCATTAGGTCAGATTGAGTTAGACCTATCGGACTGCACCGTCTAGAGTTTCATGCCAGAACTCTGTATTTAGCTTAACACAGTACATATAGCAAGTTTTTTTTTTTATTATATAACAAATAAAAAGAAAACGGATAGAATAGAAAAAGAATAGAGCACGCTAGTGTTAGTGTTTTTGTTTTGTTAATTGTATAATAAATAAAAAAGAAAACAAATAGACAGAATACAAAAACAATAGAGAAGCTAGCTTTTTTTTTAAAGAAAACAAGCAGTTAGTAAATGAATATATTGCAAGTCTAAAAGGGGCAAAAAAAAAAAGAATTAGAATTCAATTAAATTAAAATAACAATAATCAAAATAAAACACTTGCTAAAAATATTAAATATTTTGTTTACCTGCATGTCATGTGACCAACGTCAGAGAACTGTGAACATGCAAATGTGTTACTTACTTAATTAATGTAACTTATTTAGAGTAAATAAAGTATGTAAATAAGAATAAAATGATTTTGTGTATTTTCATGTGTTTAAAAGGCAAAGGCCTTCCAAAGACATATTAATACATGGTAAAATAAACAAATGAGTGATAATTCATATAAACATTAACATGTTCATCAGTAGCTGATGTGGTGTTATAATGTTGAGAAAACACTTCCTAAAATTGTAATGATTTTTGTAAATCCAGTGATCAAATGCTGTGTGGTTTTTCGTGTAATTATAGCCACCTGACTAGTGACTGGTCTTTGTGTGAACGTCCACAAAACTCTCTGACTTTCTGAATTTATAAAAGGGGTAGACTATTTTAGAAAGGAAAATTAAAAGACGGAAAAGAACAATTAGCGAGAAATTGGAATCAGCTATTGTGCGAAAAATATATAATCATGCAATAAATAAAAAGTCTGATTAAGAATGTTTCAAAATGTAATATAATCCAATTAAATGTACTCAATTTTTGGGAATCTGATTATCAGAATCAGAATCAGAATGAGTTTTTATTGCCAGGTATGTTTACACATAAACAGCACATCTTCTTTAACACAGTTACATCTGTACACCACCTCTCATTGATGTAAAAGCATGTCCCGCCACCGCGTGATTTCCCTGTTGATTCTGCGTCGCGATCTGCTCTGAACAGCTGAAAGCCCGGGAGACTCAACGCGCTATCCGGAATGGCGTCTTTCAGCCAGGTTTCCGTGAAACACAGAGCAGCAGTTAGAAAAATCCTTATTTGTCCGGGAGAGCAGAATGAGTTCGTCTGTTTTGTTGGGTAAAGAGCGGAGGTTCGCCAGATGGATGCTAGGCAACGGCGTCCTGAATCCGCGCTGTCTGAGCTTGACGAGTGCGCCGGCTTGCTTCCCCCGTCTGCGCGTCCTGAAGTGCTTGATCAGCGCCGCAGCTCCCCCGACTACAATGTCCAGCAAAACATCCGAATAGTCGAAAACCGGTGAAATATCGGGTGGTGTGTACTTCCGAATGTCCAGCAATTCGTCTCTGGTGAAACTGATTGCAGGGATATAACTAAAGACAGGACAAAACTAACAAAAACATAAAAACAACTGCAGAGCACGCCACGGAGGCAGCCATCAGCGTCGGCGCCATTGTGCATAAAAAAATATAAATAAATAAAAAAAATAATAATAATAAAAAAAAGAACAAAATTTAATCCGGATTACATGTAATCAGTTACTATGCAAAATACAACCATGCATTTCATGCATCTTGCAAAGAAAAGAACAAAAGAAAACTGTGGATCAGATTTATCTTAAAAAATTCTGCTTCATAAGCGGTTTTATATTGTAATAACATTTTGCAAGATTACTGTTTTTTTACTGTATTTTTGATCAAATAAATGCAGCCTTGATGAGCAGAAGAGACTTCTTTAAAAACATTACAAGTCTTAATGATCCCACACTTTTGTAAAGTTATTTTTTAAAGTCTGTCAGAAACATTTCTCCTCAAAAAGCCCAAAACTCCTCTACTTTGCAATTAACCACCAGGAAATTTTCCTTCCGTCTTAATCAGAAATCCTAGTAAATTACATCACATAAAATTAGGTCTCTGCACGTCGTCTTCTTGGTAGCAAGTGTTAATCGTTAATGGACGTGCCCTCAAACGACACCGAGCCTTCATTCACACGAGAACTTCGTCAGGCGTTTACTAGAGAAGTAGGCCTCCTTACCGAGAACTAGTTAAGCCTGAGCATTACCCTCATTGCTATTTTTAGCGACGTGAAAGGTGTTTGGATTGTCTGTGTTATGTTTAACGGACTGATAAAGTGCAAGTTGTCAAAACACTCCACTGGTTACGTAATGCGAGTTTAACTCAGCGAGACATGTAAGGAAAACCCATTGAAACTGTTTAACTTACTGTACATTTAACACACTCCTCAATACCCCACATTCCAGTTTAGAGCCTCTTTCCAGGAATAGGGATCTGATAGCATGCCTCTTATTGGCTTTGACCTTAACTGAGCGCTCCTCGACTTTATTAAGGTGGCTTTACAAGGCCAGGAGAAGCGGAATAGCTCCAAGGAGAGCATTTATACAGCCAGACTTCTCTGACAGACTGGAGAAGAAACTAAAACGGTCACATTTGCCACCAAAAATATTCATTTGTGAGTGAAGTGTTTGCTGAGATCACCTCTGGCGACTTTATAAAATGTACATGTTATGACTACAAAATCTGCACGTAATGCCCTTTTCGCTGATTGTTTTGGGATCACATCTTTTGTTATGTTGACGTCATAAACTGAGACGATGTGCATCAAAGTTTTAGTGGAAAAAACACCTGATACAAGCAGCTCAAGAATGACGGAGACGTGTAGAATAGTAGTGTCTAACTTGTTAATCTACAACAGGTTAATCTGCCAGCTGTGTGGACATTATCAATATCAGTATCGTTAACAATTCTCATTTATAATCGATACTAATATGGGTTCTTGTCATAAAGATCTTTAATCTATATACTGTTCTGTTAATGTGAGAACTTAGATGTGACCCTGGAGCACCAAACCAGTCATAGGGTCAGAGATGTATACACCATCTGAAAGCTGAATAATCTTTCCATTGATGTATGGTTTGTAAGGATAGGACAATATTTGGCTGAGATACAACTATTTGAAAATCTGGAATCTGAGGGTGCAAAAAAAAAAAATCTAAATTTTGAGAAAATTGCCTTTAAAAGTTTCCAAATGAAGTTCTTAGCAATGCATGTTACTAATGGAAGGCTATTTTAAAATATAGCCTACAGTACAACTTACTGAAATGTCTCATGTAATCGGAACTGCAGAAAACGTTTAAAGCTTGTAAACGATGCCACGTAACAATATTTACCTCAGAATAACCATTCGGCTCCATTAGCTCATTAGTCAGCTAGAAAAAATAATTATAAAGAGGAGTATTTTTTCTAAATTTATGTGCTATATTGCATATTCATATTTTTCCTTAACCTGTTGTCTACATGATAAGTAACAATGCAAGGAGCTAAAGATCAAATTCAACAGCTCCTATGTTACTGAAGAAGAAAAACAGACTGGATGTGTGAAAGACGTATAACAACATTTATAGGATGCATTGAGGAGGAGCCCAAACTACACTACACAGATGCTGACATAGTAATGGTCCATGATACTGGCACAGATTCTGTGTAATAAACAATTCTTAGTGACTGTATATAGTTCTCAAGTTGGAAAAGACATTTAGTTCCCACTTTAAGTGAACCTTAGTTCCCAGGACATCTATAAGATGAATTAAAATGCTGATAAAGACAAGAAAGGATGAGACATAAACACACAACAGTATAACTGAAATGTTAAAGTGTTTATAAAATAAATAAAACACGTTTATTCTGAGACACCTAAAAAAATAATCTGGTGCCTAATTTTGTTTCTTATAGGAGCCAATAGCTCCTTAATTGATTTTTTTTTATCTGGAGCCCTGTAGCCGCACGTAAACCAGTGAAAACTCAACTAAAGTGTAAACATGTTTTATACTGGTAACAAATCATTAGTGGAGTCACTATTACTGTTGATCTTTCTGAGTGCAGGCGTTCTGCACAAACATCAAACGCTAACTATTATGGTACATAACGTTGACGTCAACGCTTCTCATGATAAAAAAAATAAATAAATAAAAGGTTGCATAAATTTTTATTTATATCACAATTCTGACCCCCCCCCCCCCTCACAGCTCTAAAAAAGTCAGAATTGCAAGACATAAAATGGCAGTTTTGAAAAGATTTGCAAGATTGAACAATTCTGAGAAGAAAAGGCTGACTTGTGAAATACAAAGTCGAAATTGCAAGAACAAAGTCAGAATTCTGAACAATGTCTTAAACTTTGCACTTCTTGTGTTTATAACTTTCTAGTAAAACTGAACTAGTATTTTTTCAGAATGTCTAAAGTTGACTATCAAAATACAGTGTAACCCAAAGAAATATGAGCGACTTTATCTCCTCCATTCATAAGAGATGCTGAGGAAAGCAGGGGAAAAACTGCTGTCAGTTTGCATCTGCCGTTTTTGTGATTCCAGCGGCTCTCCTCTTTGAAAACCAGAGCTGTTCATTAAACACACACATCTCACAATCAACAATTTCCCGCTCCAAACTCTTGACCCCGATCGTGACCCCGTCTGACCCCAAAGCGGCTGTTTTTCCATTAAAAGGCTGTTTCCCATCACCCCTTCCCCTCGGCGTTCCCGACAGAGACCCACGGAGAGCTGAAGCGCCTGGAGTCCTCACGCCGTCCTGATTTCTATGGGGTTACATCTCTGCCACAATTCTGTGTGCGAAAGATCATATTTTGAGCGCAGAAAAAGAGCGTTTTGCACACGCGCGAACTGAGTTTTGTGGAGAAAATGTATTTCGAGTGCACGAAAATAGATTTTGCATTTAAAATAAGTTTTCGGATGTGTGCAGACCTTCTCTTTTGTGCGTGCAACGTTTCACTAGCTTGCTCACCTGATGCTCTCAGTGCTCTCTAAATGCCAACGGTTCGCGTGCTCAACACAACCCAACGTTACAATGTGCCATAATTCCAGCCAATCAGAGACGAGGCTGCTAAATTCTGATTGGCTTCCTTGCATTACCTCGACAGCATACGAGGAAAAATACAGTGCATGCATAATTATTATGCAAGTTGATATTCTGATCATTTTTTTTCCAAGCACATTTTATCAATTCCAAATGACATCAATCTTAATAACTACTATTAATCTTGTATTTAATCATTTATAATTGATATATAATTATTCATGAAGGCTGGAAGTGAAAAATGTCTTATATTCAGGTGTGCATAATTCACAATGTGTGCAAATTCATAATTCATGTGTCCAGCCTTCATGAACAATAATATATAGACAAAATAAAATACACTGTAAAAATAAAATAAAAAGTTGACCTTACTCAAAAAAAATAAGGCAACCTATTGCACTCAACTTGTTAACTCAACTAGCAACCAGTGTTGGGTGTAATTTAGTGCTGTCAAATTATTAATCGCGATTAATCGCATCCAAAATAAAAGTTTTTGTTTACATAATATATGTGTGTGTACTGTGTATATTTATTATGTATGTATAAATACACACACATACAGTATATATTATTTAGAAAATATTTACATGTATATATTTGTATTCGTATAATTTATATTATATATAAATATATATATATATATATTATATAAACATAACATATTTTTATTAAATATATACATGCATGTGTTTGTATTTATATACACATAATACATATACACAATACACACATATTGTCATGGGGCTGATGAGACGAGAGGCGTGCGGATCCATATGCAAGCTTTATTTAACAAGAGAAGTGGTCAAACACAGGCAGGGTCGATCAATGGCAAACAGGTAAATAAAACACAAGAATAGTCCTAGGGCTAGCGTAGGTCACCGATCGGCAGACAGAATCACAGGGGTGAGACGAGAGGGAAAAATCCAGGAAAACAGGCAAAGATCAGAAACCGAGAGAACAGGCAAGGCAAGGCAAAACAAGGAAACACAGAGACTCGGAACGGGGTACAGGCTAAACAATACTCAGCAGAGAATGGTGGTTTGAGTGGGTGTTATATAGTGAGTGAGTGATATGAAACAGCTGTGTGCAATCAGTGCAATCAGTGCAGTGTGTAATCAGTGCAATGAATGATGGGATATGTAGTCCGGGGTGCAATGCAACAGTTTGTGTTGTGCAAGAGTCAGTGTAATGGAAAGGGTGACCTCTGGTGGTGAATGTACGGAAGTCCATGGACAGGATTCGTGACACATATATACTATGTAAACAAAAACGTTTATTTTGGATGTGATTAATCACGATTAATCGTTTGACAGCACTAGTGTCATTAGTTACTGTAATTTAATTACTTTTCCCTTGAAAAAGTAAAGTAAGGGATTACTCTTGTTTTTTCTGTAATTCAATAACAGTTACTTCTTATGTATTTGAACTCAATACTGTGTATAGACTGTAGAACATTTATACACAATACAATAGTGGATTTAACATAGACATTTAAAGTCTAATTTTAAAATGCATGCTTTTTATGTACTCTTCTCGCTTTAAATACTTCGGTGAGTTAATGAGAATATTGGTAACACTTTAGTGTCCAATTCTCACTTTTAACTTGTTGGTTATTAGCATGAATATGGGATATTGGCTGTTTATTATTACTTTTTTTTTTTAAAAACACATATTAATGTCTTATTCTGCAAGACCTTATTCTAAATCCTTAATCCTACCCAATTCTTACACTTAACAACTACTTTACTAAGCATTAATAAGCAGTAATTAGGAGTATATTGAGGTAAAAGTCATAGTTAATAGTTATTTAATCTAAAGTGTGCCCAGAGTAATTGATGTAGTTATCTATTATTTATTTGAAAGAATTAAAAGAACCATTTCATGTCTATCCTCGTATAATTAACTGTTCGGGTTGATATAGTATTTAGAAAGTAATTAGTAATACTTTTTAGATAGAGTAATTCGTACAGTAATCGGTTACACTTTATTTCGATAGTCCACTTTAGACATTCTACTAACTATAAGTAACTTTGTAACTACATGTCAACTACATGTCAATTAATTCTCATTCATTTGCAACTACATGTCTACTAACTCTCAGAGTAGACTGTTAGGGTAGGTTTAGGGTTAGCAGAATAAGTTGACAAAGAAAGTGTTAGAAGATATTAAGCAGACAGTCTACTAATACTCTACTAACTGCTAGTTGACATGTAGTTGCAAAGTTACTTACTGTTAATAGAATGTCTAAAGTGGACTATCGAAATAAAGTGTTACCCAGTAATCTAATTACACTGTTGAAGATGTAATTAGTAACTAGTAATTAGTTACTTTTTTAGAGTAACTTAACCAACTTAAAAACTTTAGTTCATCTAATGAATAAAAGTCAGTCTACTGAGTGTTAAAAGATCTGTCAGCAACCAAAGATTTGTAGCATTTGTAGTATTTGCCTCTTAAAACTAAAGGCAAACATTTATGCTGATAGGCAAATGTATTAACCTCCTGAGACCCCGTGACCTCATATGAGGACATTATATTTTGGTATATTTCTCTGAGACTGTACATGCCACAGATTTAAGTCTGGACGTCCTGTACAGAGCACATTCAGGGCTTTTCAGAGATACTAAATGTTTGGATGTTTCACTATGACCACTCCCTCTTCTTGGCCTTCAGAAATGTCTGATTTTAATTTAGTGACACTCTTATGGAAATCATTTTTAAACTGTTTGTCATAAATCAACATCTCAGGAAAATGTTATGGGGTTTCAAATCAAAATATGACTTTCTGTTACGAAACAGGAGGTTGATTTCATACATGTCCTCATAAGAGGACACTGGGACTAAAAGCATGTTTATTACGCATTTTGGGAGACGCAACAAATGAGTAAGGAAAGAAATTATGTTTCAATATTCTATGAAATATTATGAAAATCTTGTCAAATATTACTCCCATTATTACACTTCTTTTTTTCATTACATGTTGCCCCAAAAACCCATTAATATGCAAATTAGATTTAGTTTATAGATACATTGTATATAA
>NW_015506128.1:379502-392936 GCF_001515645.1 Sinocyclocheilus grahami | reverse complement strand
TTTTAAACTGTCTGTCATAAATCAACATCTCAGGAAAATGTTATGGGGTTTCAAATCAAAATATGACTTTCTGTTACGAAACAGGAGGTTGATTTCATACATGTCCTCATAAGAGGACACTGGGACTAAAAGCATGTTTATTACGCATTTTGGGAGACGCAACAAATGAGTAAGGAAAGAAATTATGTTTCAATATTCTATGAAATATTATGAAAATCTTGTCAAATATTACTCCCATTATTACACTTCTTTTTTTCATTACATGTTGCCCCAAAAACCCATTAATATGCAAATTAGATTTAGTTTATAGATACATTGTATATAACGAGAAAACCCATTTGTGGCCATTTTACACACATTTTGCAGAAAGAAAAATAGTATATCAAATCATTCTGTTATAACATAGTTGAGAATCATCTTTATACAACGTTTGGTAAAAAAGAAAAAAATCCTGAAAACTAAAAATGTATCGGTGATTTAAAAAATCTATTGTTTTTGCCTATGCATGTTCATTCATGTTTTTTTATTAATTTTTTTCAATTGAGTTCTTTTGAGAATAATAAAATTGAGAATAACTTATGAATGAAATATAATTTTTTTTATGCTCTAAACAATGTAAAAGACATGAAAAAAAAACTATTTTTTTCCTAAAAACCTTTTCTCGGGTCTTAAGAGGTTAAGCAAGTTGCAATGAGATGCACATATACAGTACCTCAGCACACGATTCTCAGTGAGGGTCAACACATTTTAAATCAGTAAAAATATGAACTCTGGTCCACATGACAGCTAACTGACATTGACAACAGCAGCAGCAGCATAAACTAAGCCAGTACAATTTAAAACAATGATAATATTGTAGTAATAATTAACATAAAATGTTTTCGAGCTGCAATGCATGCTTGGAACTTGTGCAATAGTGTTCAAAGTCAAATTGTTTGTTCAGATGACTCAATTTGAAAAGTTGGGAGAACATTTGGATATGTTGTGAACAAATACGTGAGTATCTAAGTAAGGTAAACAAAACAACTTTTGCTAGCGACATGTTTAGAGTTTTTTTTGTTCAGTTCACAAACAAAAAATTTAAACTGACTTCTACAAATACATATTTTTTTCTGGCTACTTCACATTGGTTAGTAGAACTTTTCGAAAGTTAGAGATTTTTTTTTTTACAGTGTACCTATTTTCTCCAAAAGAACTGCGCAACAATAAATCTCCACACCACTGATTAGTCCTCTCAGCTAACAAAACCTTTTGCAAACGTTAGAACAGTGTTATTTCTTAATGTTTTCAAAAAAATCTAGTTTTCTAAATGTTTTAGTAACGTTTTTTCTTGGTTATGTGAATGTTAACGGAACATTCCATTTGATCATTTTGCCAACAATATGGGAACGTTACATTTGAAAGTTCTCGGAACGTTCTGAAACAATTAGTAACATTTAAAAAATGATACACAAACGTTCAGCTAAAACGATTCAGGAGAGAAATGTTTAACGAATTATTAATGACCAGAGATGTTTGAACGGACGTTCTGTTAAGAGAGAACCTTGCCAGAATGTTAGTATGAAGTTCTGAAAACGTTCCATTTCAGCTGGACTGAAACTAAGACATTTTTAAACTGGACAATGCAAAAAAAAAAAAAAAAGATCCAGTTGCTTTAAAGATTTTGCTCAACATAAATAATCAGCTCTTCTTAACCAACCACAAAATTTCAAATTTTTTAAATTTTCTTAGAATTGTGATATAGATTGTAGAATTGTCCAACTTTTTACACAATTCGGAGTTTACATCTCACAATCCAGTTTTTTTTCTGCCAAAAATAATTGCAACTTTTTATCGAGAACAAAGTTGGAATTGTGAGATTATACAGTCACAATTACCTTTTTAATTCTGAGGCAGAAACAAAAAAGTAAGAATTGTGAAAAACAAACTCAGGATTGTGAGATACAAACTTTGAATTCTGAATTTTCAAAATACTGATTTTACATTTCGCAGTTCTCACTTAAATCTCACAACTCTGCTTTGTTTTCTGCCACAGAATAAACATTTTCAAAACGCAGTTGCAACTTTCTATCTCACAATTATGACTTTTTTTTCTCGCAATTCTGAAAAAGAAAGGTCAGAATTGTGAGACACAAACTCAGAATTGAGAAGAAGAAATCAGAGGATGAAAAACAGTCAAAGATAGAAACGCATGATGCATATCACCATGGAAACATTGCGAAGCAGTGTGTCTTTCCATCGTTCTTGGTTCACGCCATTATCTTGCAAGCATTTGTGATGAGCAGCTCTAGAGACCAAACATGCACACTGCTCATAATATTGGATTTCAGACTAAATTAGCTGCATTTAGAGGCTTTCGAGTAGAAAACACAACTCCAGAGCGATTTTCATAGTTAACAAGACAACGCATTCCATAATGCAATACTCATAACAGGGAAGATTCTCTTCAAATATTTAACATCTAAGCATTCATGTCAAGTTCTGACACTGAGCTAAAACATTCTGTGAGTCGAGCTTTGAATACGGCTAATGTCAACCTGGATCACATCTATCAATGTTTTTCAAACCCAGAGAATCTTCAGTAGATTGCACAAAAATCTGTGCAAATTCAGTACATTTCTGTTTATTCACACGCTAACAGAACGTTATGAGCAAACGTTATGAGCAAACGTTCTTCCAGAATGTTCATCTGATCTTTAGTAAAGTCTTCTAATGTTGGCGCAGAAACATTATTTATGCATCAAGCAATGTTTCCATAACATTTGCAAAATGATAAAATGGAACGTTCCCCTAATGTTTCCTGTAACCGAGAAAAAAACGTTTTCAAAACATTTAAAAAAACTTAAATTACATTTCCATAAAGCTAGAAAAACATTCTTAGAACACTGTTTTTTGGGGGAATTTAGCACAAATAACGATTTGATCCATTGATTTATTTTACTAGTATTTTTGCAGATGTTTGAACACGTTAAAACAAAACCACAGGATCGTTCTTATATTACACAGAAGAAAAGATAAAGCTCTAATATTTCTCATTTTGTGTTTTCATTATGGTAAAAATACGTACACGTCGCAATAGTGGAATTTGGCACAAGTAACAATCTGATGAATTGATTTGTTTACTGACAAATGTTTTTGCAAAACAAACCTTTTCCTTAGATTACATAGAACTGTCAAAAACTAAAACCTCTCATATTTCTCATTTTGAGTTTTCATTATTGTTTATTAATGTAAACATATGTAATCACTCACATTTATATGAATAAATCTATGTCATAATTGTGAAATTTGGCACAGATAACAGTCTGACGCATTCATTTATATTTTTGAGACATATTTTTGCAGCATGATAAAACAAACCTATCAAAATGTCCTCAGAATTACCCAAAAAATTTGTCAAAAATAAAAGCTCTCATATTTTTTATTTTGAGAACGATCACTTTTAGTTGCGTTCATGCAACAACAAAAAAAATCCATGTTGCAATAGCAAAATTTGGCACAAATAACAGGTTTGATCCATTAATTTGTTCAGTAAAATAATAAAGCAGAGTTCTGTCAAAATGTAACTCTCCTGTATCTCATTTTGAGTTTTCATTATCATGCATTATTGAATACGCATGAAATCACTTCCAGTTGCATTTATGTGAAATAATCTGTTGTTGAAATTTGGCACAAATAACAGTCTGATGCATTCATTTATTATTTTTGTGGCACATGTTTTTGCAGCTGTTTGAACATGATAGAACAAACCCATAGAATCATCCTCTGATTAAACAGAACTGTCAAAAATGTTTTATTTATTTTTTTATAATAATAATTTTCAGTTGCATTTATGCGAAACAATCCACGTCGCAATAGTAACGTCAGAGCAGCGGAAAACTCGAGGAAGGTGCTTTGCATTAAGACAAATGTGAGCCTGGAGCACAAAAGCAGTGTTAAGTCGCTGGGGTATATTTGTAGCAATAGCCAACAATACATTGTATGGGTCACAATTATACATTTCTCTTTTATGCCAAAAATCATTAGGATATTAAGTAAAGATCATGTTCCATGAAGATATTTTGTAAATGTCCTACTGTGAATATATCAAAACTTAATGTTTGATTAGTAATATGCATTGCTAAGAACTTCATTTGAACAACTTTAAAGATGATTTTCTCAATATTTAGATTTTTTTTTACACCCTCAGATTCCAGATTTTCAAATATTGTCCGATCCTAACAAACCATACATCAACGGAAAGCTCATTTATTCAGCTTTCAGAAATCTGGTTTTGTGCTCCAGGGTCACAATTAATGTCAGGATCTACACGGGTGCCTCTGGACCGACTGAACAGTCCAGAAATACTCATATGAGCTATCAACTCAATCTCTATTTGTGTTCTAGAGAACTGTACTCCAGTTAGACGTATTCCACCACAAAAACATGACACCAGTTAACCTGAGCGAGGTCAAACGAGGCCATGTGCTCACTCTTCCTGTTTTCTGCTAGTTAAAATCACATCTTATCAGTCAGTAATCTCAGCTTTTCTTTGGCAAACAAGCTCCTCGCTCTATCACCAGCAATCAATACGCAATCCGGAGGAAACGCTTTCTGCCACGATGAAGTAATCAGGTCCCTGGGGCGAAGTTCACTGAGATATTACATTTAGCAGCAGCTCATTAACATATCAGTATATCAGGCATTGGTTTCTCTCGTAACCTGTGGCTATAAAACAATAGAAGGGTCCTGCGGAAAAAACACTTTTTCTAGACTGAAATTTTCCCTTGATATTAGTACGCGCATAAAAATACACATATTTTACCATTATTTGTTTATTTAACTAATATGACTAACTTTTGTAAATGGCTTGTTTGGAGGTTTTCAGTAATACTTTACTTTTTTCACATGTCCATTTTCTTATTATTTTTTTTAAATAAATAATAAATATTTAAATAATCCCCAAAAAGATGTGGGTTTTTTCAATGTACTGTTAATATAATAAAAATGTATTATATTTTCAGGACAATTAAGCATGTTTGCCTAATGTATTGCAGTATAATAATAATAACAACAACAGTAAAATATAATAATAAATAAGGCAAACATGCTTAATTGTCCTGAAAAATCTTCTTTTTTTTTACATTAAATTGATCAATACATTTTCAAATTCTTTAAATTATCATTAAAAGTAATTCATACAAATGCTTTAGTTTCTCCCCCATTTCAATTTTTAATACATTAATAATAACAACATTATTATTATTATTATTGCATATTATGAATTATTTTCAAAATGAATACACATTTATATAAACTCATTAATTTCCACCATGATTTTTCAATGAACTTATATATCACTGACAATCCTAAGAGGAAGAAGAAGAATTAATAATAATAATAAATATTTTTAATGTAAAGTATTTTTTACAGCACTATACATTAGGGGACTGTGCTTAATAAAAAATGTGGGAATATTATAATTTCTCGTTTCAGGCTCAAACGCACATCATTGGAGGTGATTTGGAGAGTTTAGACACGGACTCTGCTCATGTTTCACCGGTGAATATAGTAAATGATGCGATGATTTAACACGGTGTGATGCCAGCTGAGATCCGCTCTGTTGTCTGTCCGAGACAAACATCTGCTTGTGTTTTACACAGGCCACAGTTGGAGGCTATAAACTGACACGGAGCTGTCAGAGGAAAAAACACTCTGCGGCTCATTATTCAGCGTCAGTGGGACTCCTAAAGACGTGTGTGGTGTTTTCAAAGAGCCTGGCATGAAGAATAGTATACTCTATAGGGCTCTGTTCCAATACCTAGTGAGTTGTCTACATAGACAACATGCTAGTTAAGCTCATGAGTGTGTGATTAGGAACACTCTACATACATAGACAGCAGCTTAACATAATAAACACATGCGCACACACACACACACACACACACACACGCATAAACATAAACATACACTCACACACACACACACACACACACACACTCACACTCACACTCACGCACACACGCACACACACGCTCTCTCACACACACACACACACACACACACACACACACTCACACGTTTTTGGGGTATGTGGCCTAGGCCTTTGGCCGTAGGGAATAATGTCACTGACAGCCATCTAATGTCCCACTCCCGTCGGGAGCCTTGCGAAGGGCGGCGATTAAGGGACGGGGTGATGATGATAATTAGGGGGAGGCAGCTGACTCGTCACAGTATCTAGAAGATACATAGGTGGAGTGGTGCCCAAGGCGGAACCGGGGTTTTAAACCACTCAGAAAGAGCACGAGGCTGCTGCGCGTAGCTCTTACCATACAGGATTTTAGAAAAGAACGCAGAGTACTAGCGTGCGAACTTACCACAGTGTGGATTTTAGAAAGTGTACAAAGACTTCATGTGCACACTTACCATAACATGGATTTTAAAAATACCGTTCTAAGGGGTTCTCGTGGCACTCTGAAAGAGCAGCGCATAGATGGAAATGGTGCATCCCAAAACGCTATGTTTGAGAAGTCATCAACTCGATCTAAGGCTTATGATGTTGGAGTGGCTAGCAGTAAATTTGTAGCTGAGGGAGCAAACTTCCAGCTCTCAATCGAGAGGGAGCTCGACCTACAGCATGTTCCAATGGTGGAACAGCTAGCAGTTATTTAGCTGAGGGAGCAACACACCCAGTTCTCAGTCGAGAAGGGGGCTCGATCTACAGCATGCTCCAATGCTGGAACGGCTAGCAGTAATTTACCTTAGCTGAGAGAGCACAACCCCAGCTCTCAGCGAGAGGGGGGGTGGGGGCTCAACCTACAGCACGATTGTTAGAATCAGATGGGTAAGTGTACTGCAAGCTAGCCAAAAAACTCAGCGCATCAGAGAGGCAGAGGAAGGGCCTAGTTCGCCTGATGCTGCTGGTTCCAGGTGCTCTGAGAAAAACAGAGAACTCAACTCTCACGTGAGAGGAGAACTCCGAATTCAGAACGAGAATTAGAATTCAGAACAGAACTAACGTGCTCATAGGTAACCCTTTGATAAAAGGGGAGCACTGCTCAGCACTACCACGAGAACCGCCCATGGAGCGAGGAATCAACAGCCTCCTCAGAGAGAATTAAATGCTCGAAAGAAAGCACCATGCTCACAATAACCCTCAATGGTGAGGGGAACGATGCTTCCAGAGTGTGTCGACAGAGACACACTAGTTGAGTGGAACCCAAGGTACCGGGGTCTAAACCAACTCAGAGAAAGGGAACGAGGCTAATAACGTGTAACCCTTACCATACAGGATTTCAGAAAAGTGGGCAAAGCATAACGTGACCTAGATATGGTAGACCAGACAGGGCAGCCTGAAAGCATAAGTCCAGCCCGGACGCCCAGGAAATTTTTGCAGTGTCGGGTCCTAATGATCAAGAAGGCTCCTGCAGAAGCCTGTGACCTGGCTGCATAATCCAGGAAATTTGAAGCCGAAACCCGGCTTATCGTACCGTCTGGACATATATCGACGAGTGAAATAAACACTGCAAGTCGAGCACCCAGTTTCTGAACCCAGCAGAGGGGGTGCCCATCGAGGACCTACCCTAGAAAAAGGACAGAAACACACAGGTCCCCGGGAAACACTGCAAAGAAAGCTAGCAGAAGGATTATACACACAACCACCAGCGCATTAAATACACATATACATATACATATATATATATATATATTTATTTAGAAATGAATCGTACTCACACACCATGGTTCCCGTGTCGCAGCCCCGTCCGAATAAGCCTCTGGTCCAGACCATCAGTAAGGTGGTCACTATGAAGCCATAGAACCAACCAAACATCATAGGTCCAGCATAGGAGACTGTAATGCAGGAAATTCCCACCTAACCTCGGTCAGGTGGAGAGATGGTGGTTACAGGGGAATTAGGAAGGTGAAGATCAGGGCAGATGTAAGACCCCCCGAAGGAAATGAGTGGATACTGAGGTATCACTCTGATCCAGACTAAACCGCTGACGCCCTGTCTGGATCACATCCATTAGGTCTTTTTCCCTATCTTCCTTTGACCCGCGATTCTTCCTACTCCTACCCGCGGTCGGGGGAGGAGCACGAGCTGCGACACTAGCCTTCTGAGCCAGTCTCTGATCCTCAAACCGAGACGGGCCAGGACCCCTGGGTTGTTTGGGCTCAGACCTGGACCTTCGTGAAGGCCGCTGAATGCACCTTTGCCTCCCTGAACTTCTCGACCACCGTCTCAACGGAGGTACCAAAAATACGGAAGGTGAAACCGGCGCATCGAGAAGAAAGCCCCTCTCTTTTTTCCCGATATCTGCTAGGTTCACCCACAGATGTCCCTCCGTCACTACCATAGCCGCCATGAACCTGCCCATAGCAGAGGCGGCCTGCTAAGTAGCACGGAGAGCAAGATCTGTGGTGCGGCGCACTCAGCTACCTCATCAGGAGAAAGGCCCTCGCCTTTATCCAGGTCTTTCAGCAGGTCAGTCACCATCGTGTTCAATGAAGCGACAGCCCGACCTGCTGCTGCTGCGTATGCCCTGGCATCCGAGTGAGATGTCAAGGAGGGGAGTCTTAAAAGAGGACGTCTCACCCATAGAGAGATAGCTGGCCAGCGTCTCTCTATAGGGGCATCGTCTAATAACCGCTTTCGCGCATCGCCTCGATGTTGGCATTACTCGTATGCTGGAATCGATGGATGCGTGAGGAAAAAAGGGCCTCTTCCATTCCTTCTCAATCTTTATATGGAAAACAGGAAGAAAGGAAAGCTCACCTGAGCTGGAGGGTTATGGCCAGAAAAAATAACGTTCATCGAGACCTCGCAACGTCACTTTCTTCGCCCGCATCACGGCAAGTAAAGCCTCGCCGTGGCGCGATCCATAACTTCCTGAGCTGGAGGGTTATGGCCAGAAAAAATAACGTTCATCGAGACCTCGCAACGTCACTTTCTTCGCCCGCATCACGGCAAGTAAAGCCTCGCCGTGGCGCGATCCATAACTTTAAAAGCTCATCATACGCAGGGCAGGAGGATTGGGAAGGCTCAGCCTCAGCTTCTTCGCCCTCCTCAGACATTTCCTGCTTTTTCTGGGCTGATGCCAGCAGAGCACTGGCCCCTGAATCAGACAATGTTAATGAAATAACATCATCCTCCAGCGGCTCACTCTCGTCCACAGCCGACGATTGCAAGAGGGAAACCCCCTTAAACTCATCGGCCAGATCCACCTGCGATCCCAACGAGCTCATTCTCCTCCATGCCTCAGCAGCGGCGGGTCCTGAATCGCGGGAAGCAGATGGCTGCTCTCTTTCCTCGAAAAGAGAGACAAACGAGAGCGTAGCTTTTTCATTGAAAAACGCTCACAGTTAACGCAGATTGCCCCCTCGAGGACATCTCGTGCGTGCTCTTCGCCCAAACAAACAACGCATAGATCGTGTGTGTCATCAGATGTTAAACAACGACAACACGGATGCACACATCTTCTAAATGCTTTACTAGTGCTCGCCATAATGAGATGAATAGAGATCGCTCTTACCACAGAAATGCACGCTTCAAACAAAACAGTCAATGAAGACGAAGAAGTGGATGACATGTTCTCCCGGCGTCTATTTATACTATAGTCGCACCGGTAGTGACGTCATGGCTGTCGCCAGCCAACGAGTTGTTGGTGTTTTTTCAATGTATGCTTCAGACACGGGTCACGACGAAGCGTTCCCCATAGCAACCCCTAGAGGACGCAGTTCGAAGTTCCCATGAAAGGGAACAATTATTAAGCTACACACCTAAACATAATGCACACATCGGCGGCTCACTAGAGTCTTTTTCTTCAACTCTTCTCCTTTTCAAAGCCAGCAGAGATGAAGGTTACCTGTCTGTGGCTGTGATGCGCTGATCTGAGATGAGGGGCCACACACTGAGGAGAGCCCTGGATCAAAAGAGATTATGTAAATACAATGCATAATTATGCAGGGCCCTTCAGCGCCGACACACTCACAACACTGCAGAGAGCCTTTATAATCACACATGCATGAGCCATATATGATTGTAATATTACATTAACAGTCAAGAAAAGAAGAGTAGATGTTCATAATAGTGTTTAATTATTATTAAGGTAATATAAAACATAAATGTAACATCAGACCTTTATCTTATTGCTGTTACTATCATTTTATAAAAGCAATAAGCAACTCGAGGCCATGATTTCTTCATGGTTAAAGCAGGGTTATTATCATTATAATAAAATATATAATAAAATATATAATAAACTAAATATGAAACTAAAATAAATAATATAAAAAATAAAATAAATAATAAAATAAATAAATATTATTTAAAAATAAAATAAATAATAAAATAAATAAATAATATAAAAAAATAAATAATAAAATAATAATTTATGACTTCAAATAGAATAAATGTTAACATAGAAAATTTAATTGTTGCTTTGGAAACTAACTGAAATAAACTGAAGCAATACAATTATTAATTGGAAATAAAACTGATATAAAAATAAATTAAACCTAAATCATCCTGTTTTAAAAAATAAATAAATAAAATAAAAATAACAAAAGCACATAAAATCACTTATATTTAAGCTAAAATTAAAATGAAAGACACAAAAAATCTGTGTTTTTTGTCGCATTTATTATTTTGCTGTCTGTCTTTTTATAAAAGCAATAAACCACTTGAGGTCGTGGTTCCCTGGTTAAATCAGGGTTATTATTATTAATTAATTAAAAAACAAACAAAATAATAATACAAATAAAATACATTTTAGTTCAAGTAAAAATAAGTGAAATTAAATAAATAAAAATTAAAATCTAAACTCTTTTATTTCAGCTAGTTGCCAAAGCAGCATTTTTCATTTCTGTTTAAATGAACTTAAATGAATAACTAAAACTATATAGAACTATTTAAAAAGAACAATAATAGTAATAATTTAAAAATGCAACAAAATTACTAAAACGTTAACTAAAATTAAAGTGAAAACCGAAAATATAAAAATAAAATCTAATAAAAATTCTTAACAACTATATGAATGACACTAAGATAACACTGGGTTAAAAGACAGCTGATGCAAAGTCACATGATTTGCTTGTGAGTGATGAGTCAGTGATTCTTCAGAAGCGGATCACTTCAGTGAGTTATTCAGAGCAGGTCTGAGTTCAGCTGAAACTGATCTGACTGATAAACCTCTAGTTCACCAATACAGGCTCCTGAACGTGAAAATAAGAGAGAAACTAGCACAAAGCTGTCATATGACACCAGATATTGCTGTGGATCTTCCCCACATGTCCGGTCAAATCTGACTTTGCATTCATCTCGACCATCTGTATGACTCTTCATCATATTATTGTTTTGTTTGATTCATTTTCATTTTACACTGGATGGGATTCCAGAAATAAATGAACCGACAACTGATGTGTGTCTCAGTTAAACACTGTCAGGTAAAATTAGACTTGTGAGAATATTATAGCAGTAACGGTAAACATTTCCCTTAGAAATGTCCTCATATCAATAACGCATACTAAGTTTCATGAAAACTGGACTTTGTGTCCAGGCTGAAATTAGTCAATACAGGTCACGGCCAAAAACTCACTGGCTCACATCTGCCAAAACGAACTGATGAACTGAAATTAATTCAAATCCACAGTGTGAATCTGACAAACAGCCTTGTGCTAGAGTTATCATCATGAACTAAAACTTGTTCATTTAAATAAGCTGAAATAAAATCTAAATATTCAACTAACTGAAATAAGTTGAAACCCTAAATTTAATAAAATAAAATAACATAAAATAAAATTATTTAAAATATTATTTACAATAAAATAAAATAAAATGATTCCTTGGCAAACTAACTGAAATAAATTGAAACACTAAATTTAATAAAATAAAATAACATAAAATAAAATAAAATAAAATTATTTAAAATATTATTTAAAATAAAATAAAATAAATTGATTCCTTGGCAACTAACTGAAATAAATTGAAACACTAAATTGAATAGAATATAATAAAATAAAATAGAATAAATAAGTTGAAACACTACATTTAATAAAATAAAATAAATTAAAAAATAAAATAATATAAAACAAAACAAAATTAAATTAAATTAAAAAAATTAAACAAAAAAATAAAAAATAAATAAAATAAAATGATAATAAAAATAAATAAATAAATAAATAAAATAAAATAATTCTTTGGCAAACTAACTGAAATAAATTCAAGTTGAAGCATTACAATTGAAAACTGTAAATAAATAAAAACTGAAATAAAGGTAAATTACACCTAAACAGTAATGTTTTAAAATAAAAATTATCATAAAAAAACGTCAAAAGCACATAGAAAACTACTAAAAATTAAACTAAAATAAAAATAAAAACTGTAAATAAAAAAAACTAAAGCAACTTAATAATCTTTAATAAAAACTATAAGTATATAACAGTAATAGTATATAAATAATACCAAATATTGTTCACTGGCTTGCATCTGAAAGAAATAATAACTAAAACTAAAACTAATAAAAAAGACAAAAGCTTAAAAAATAATAAAAATGAAAATAAAAGCCCATTAGTAATTAAACTATAACTGTAAATAAATAATATAAAATTACACTGATTCTAGCCGATACGGTTTTAAAGATGTACATAAATGTGCTTATGGTGTTGCTACTGATTGGATTGTTTTATTAAGCTAGACGTCGCTCCGCTTTACATTGTTTTGGAAGAGAAATCATAGTAAAATCAGGATAAAAGCACCTTCGAAGCACAGCACAATATCAGTATCTCCATGCACAAAGCCTGATGTTTTTCAGTCAACACTGCACTGTTCGTCTGCTAAATGACGAGTATGTACTCGGGCCTTTTGAGCAGGATAATCCTGGCCGGAGCCTGACGACGGTTGCTACGCTACGCCGATCCTTCTCAGCGTCTGGAGCAGAGGTTTGGAAGGAGAAAAGCTGTGCTGCTCTCCATTAATGCAGCGGAGGCTGTGTCTCACTGCCATTCGAGCGGATTTCCGCCAATCTCTTAAGTTTGCTGCAGGCTCTGGCTGTTTTTCCTATTCTGGGCTGTCCTTGTGTGACCCAGCGGCTCAGGCCAAGCTCTTAGCAGGGTTTACTGGAGGTAACGGGGTTAGGGGTCCGTCAGATTCTTACACATGCAGAACTCGGAAGTCTGGAGTATGCATTTGTGATTAGGAAAAACACTAACGAGGTCACGGTGAAAAAGAGACGAAAGACGTGCCCTCGAAACGAAAACAAAAACGTGTGCTTGAAAAAAAATGGGCGTAGAAATTGCTAGTCAATTTCTATAATATTTACTAAGAAACAGCAAGCAACATTGAATTTTCTAAGCACAAAAAAATTACAGTATTTTCTTTTAAAACACACTCCAATAATCTTTGTTTGATTTACAACTTTAGCAACAACAACAGAATTCATAAACTTTAAATATATA
>NW_015506128.1:362253-379348 GCF_001515645.1 Sinocyclocheilus grahami | reverse complement strand
GCACTTTAAAATAGGGTTTCATATGTTAGCATGAGTTAACTATATTAGTTAAGTTCAATTAACTATATGAAAAATATACTTTTAAATCATGTATTCATCTTAGTTTGTGCAAATTTTAACATTTACTAATATATTATTAAGATTATTTAAATCCAAATTTCTTGTGTAATGGTTTTGCAATATTGTATGTAAACACAATCATGCAAAAAAAGCACTTTAAATATTTAAAATATTAAATTAATTTAATTAATTATAATATAATAATTAGTGCTGTACACACATACAGTATATATTATTTTGAAAATATTTACATGTATATATTTATATTCATATAATTGATATTATATATAAATGTATTTAATATATAAACAACATATATATTTTTAAATATATACGTGCATGTGTTTGTATTTATATATACATAAAAAATATACACACATATATTACGCAAACAAAAACTTTTATTTTGGATGCGATTAATCGTTTGACAGCGCTAATAAAAATATAATTATATGACTATTTTATAATTATTCCACGACATTCCAAATTACAATGGTTTCATTTGTTAACAATAGTTAACTAAATTTAATTAACTATGAAAAATGCTTTTAAAGCATGCATTAATCTTAGTCTGTGCAAATTTTTGCATTTATTTGAACATTTAATAATATCTTCAGAAAGTTGAGATTCCTCATCAGAAGTTGTCATTCTGATATATTGCTTTCGCAGCAGTGCATGCAAACACAATCATGCCAAAAATCACTTTAAACTGCAATGAAGAAGTTGAATTTAAATTCCATTAATATTGCTCAGCGTAAACAGCTTGCGGTGTTATTTTGCAGTAGTTGGCACGACCGCATGCATCTTGACCTTGGTTTGCGCCGACAGCAGCAGAAGCAGGAGTTAAAGGGGGCATATGATGTTGCTAATTTGATGTTTCTTCCCACATAGTGACGTAGACATGTGGGGGCGTGTCAGAACGAGGTGTTTTAGGTAGGTGTGGCTGACTCTTAACTTTTATAAAGAATATCTCTTTGGATTTGAGACTTTAGTCTTTGCAACTTTACAGATCTTCTTTATGCACCAAGAGCTTGTAACACTTCAAAGAGAAAGGAACAATTGAAATCGCATCATATGACCTCTTCAACATGAGGATGAGATGCAGCTAAACGAGCATCTCACGCAGCAGGGGTTCAGAAGTTCAGCACTGCAAACTGTGTGTTTTACTCTATTATTAGGCCTGGAATAGCGCACTTGACCTCATGTTACGCTCACGTCTCTCGGCCGGGAACAGCGTTACCCAAAAGCATCGCAAATCTACTCCACACACTCCTGTTTCTTGGAACAGCTGGCCTGCTTTCAATCTACAAATACCTGCCGTCCTAGCGCGGCTCACTGCTGCCTGTCCACTTCACTTTCAAGATCTTCGAGATGTCGGACTGTCTCGGGAGTCCAAGGCAAGGACATTTTTACGGTAACAACCGTGTTTTTGTTGAAATGAAACATAGACTCAGCTTGGCAGGAGAGACCGTTGAGCTGAATAACAGCGTTTGTTTGCAGTGATTTTTCGAGGAATATTCAGGTTTTTGGCCTGGTGTTACTGACAGACCGCATAAAAAACTGAGCACCTTAAAAAAACATAAAAAATATAGCTTTAAAACCTGATGTCTGTGGTCTACTTGTATTTCAGTATCTCTGACTTTGTTTTCATAACACTTCTGCTCAATTCACCGGCTCGAAGCACTGTATTTTTTTTTATATTTGCATCTTAAAGTCAACATATGACCAAAACTGACGATTCATCATTGCATGATATTCCAAATTCATTGCAAAAATCTGGTGAAAGTTTACAATAAAATCCCATGAACTAACAAAAAATAGACACTACAGGTGAAAGGGGTAAAGAATAATAACTAGTAAACTAATAAACATCACCATACTTGCCAGTTTGATTGCTTACATTAAGTTTTCTCAAACATTATATTTATATATGCAAATGAGGCATAGCTAATTAGATTTAAATTGCATACATTTTCAAAACATTAATCTGAACACTGGGTAAAGACAGATTCTGAATTCATGTTTGATTTTGTTGATATATTAGAGTTTGGATTTCTCTTTTCATCACTCCATAAACCAGAAAATACTCTCAAAAGCTGTCCAAAAAATTATTATTATTATTTTTTTTAATAAAATGTCAGGCAAACGTTATATGAACAAAGCCCTCAGTAAAAACCTTCAGAATATAGAGAGAAATAAAACTAAGTTTTGGTGTGTGTAAATGCTGCTGATTTGAAGGAAAAACTTTTAAAGATATGTATTATAATTAAAATCTAGTACAGACACAAACAGATAAATTGCAATAAAAGAAACACCTAAATGTGGATTCTTTCCACTAGTTTAAAAACAACATGATATAAAAAACCAAATGGCCCAAAATCACAAAACTGACAAGTTTTTCTGCCTGTAGTTTCTTGAATAAAGCATTTATTAATATTAGTTTACTAATATGCCATTAAAATTAAACTTTGCATTTGTTATAAATTATTTAAAGGACCTGAGCTAACTTGAAATAACAATGAACTGTTGTATTTTTATTACTAACTTTATTATTGTTATTGTTAACGATTTGAAAATCTGGAATCTGAGGGTGCAAAAAAATCTAAATATTGAGAAAATCATCTTTAAAGTTGTTCAAATGAAGTTCTTAGCAATGCATATTACTAATCAAACATTAATTTTTGATATATTTACGGTAGGAAATGTACAAAATATCTTCATGGAACATGATCTTTACTTAATATCCTAATGATTTTTGGCATAAAAGAGAAATGTATAATTGTGACCCATACAATGTATTGTTGGCTATTGCTACAAATATCCCCCAGCGACTTAACACTGCTTTTGTGCTGCAGAGTCACATATATCATTAGTCAAAATAATAACTTATTGTTTTTATAATAACTTCACTTCTGAACGACCTTCTTTCTTGGATGTCGTCACAAATCTCTCTTATGTTTTCAGCTCCACACTTACAATCAGCTCATTTCATTCCAGTTAAAGCAATAGTTCACACAAAAATGAACATTTGCTGAAAATGTGTTCACCCTCAGGCCATCCGAGATCAGGATGAGTTTGTTTCTTCATCAGGTTTAGAGAAATGTAGCACCGCATCGGTGTCTCAGCAATGGATGCTCTGCAGTGAATGGGTGCCGTCAGAATGAGAGTCCAAACAGCTGATAAAAACATCACAATAATCCACAGCACTCCAGTCCATCAGTTAACATCTGGAGAAGACAAAAGCTGAAACTAATCCAGCATTAAGACGCTTTTAACTTCACCTTATTTCATTATATCATAGATGTTTTAGTGCCTGTTTCTAAAAGGACTTGTATTCTTGTGGTGTCAATTAATTCTGTTGTGATTCGATGGTCAAAAATATATGTACAGGCTCAAAAATTGAGGTTTCTGAAATGAGTAAATATAGCAGCATTATTTGGCTACTTTGTTCTTACTTCAAAACGGGTAATAAATCACTGCATTTCTAATCAAACACAAAACATAAACACGATGACCTGAACACACCATCACTTACTGTTGGGATAATGAAGAAAATTATACATGCATCGTTTAGCCAATTACTCCTGTCATTTTCAACAAAGTTAGCATGTTTTGACATTAATGGGAGCTACAAAATGCCTCAGATGTTTTTCAGTTTTCTCGCAGATAGATGTAACTGGTATTACCTGATTAAAAACAATTGATCTGAAAAACTGTGTCAAGCATTGTATCACAAGGATTGCAGGGAAGGGATTTTGTTTAGAAGGTATATAGTGTTTTCTCTTGTAAACAGGTTTCTGTGGAATATGTAAAGGTAGGATTTAAGCTCATTAGCTTATAAGCAACATTGAAGCAAATGAACAGTACATACAATACATTCGGTAGGGATCATGACATTTTGGCTGGAACGCTGGAACCTGCATTCACATTGCACGTAAGCTTGTTTATGCTCCTGAGAGAGTCAGGGTTTAATCCGACTGCTGGCACAATGCAATATATATACAACTGCACATTTAATGGCATTTCTATATTTGCTTCCCTTGAATGTCATAAATTGATTTTGTGCATGCCTTGATTTGTGCTTACGTCTTTTGCTTTAAACGTCACACTGACTCCTCTGTGTGCATTAGTGCATGCTCATTAAATAATTTCAAACTGCTGTCAGTAACATATGACATTATTTAAAATCAATGCACTAAAAAGTACAGAAAAGTGCAGAATGTTTCATCTCTCTTTCTCTCTTTTTGGTCCATTAAGATGCATTTCTTGACACAGTGCATTAAAATGTTTGAGATACTTCATGAAAACTGCATTATGCATGCCTCAAAAGTGCTATAGCATTAAATAGCACAACTATAATTTTTCATGCTGTCATAACTTACACCTCTCTCATCGCTGTATACATGACGCATTAAAACCACCAATGCATTAAAAGTGTAATTTGTCAAATAATCTAATTAAATAATCATCTGTCATCATCTGGTCAAGTTTCACCAATGTTTTTATTAAGAAGCGCTTTTACATAAAGCACTATAACCACTAATGCATTAAAAACCGCAATTGTCAAGTCAAATCATGAAAAACATCTCAGCATCTTTAGACTTTATCGCAAGTTCATAAAGAAGCTCCTCCTGACACAATGCATTAAGAAAATTCAACAGCCATTTGTCAAATAATCTAACATCTATCTCAGCATCTCTCATGACTCCACCAATTATGTATTTTCATTAAGCAGCATTTTTACCAATGCATTTAAAGTGCAACTGCTGTATCAAACAATCTGACATCTCTCTCAGCATCAATGCAATTAATAAGAAGCATGTCTTGCATTAAGCACATCCTGCATTAAAACCACCAACGCATTGAGAAAAATGCAACTGTCTGTCAGCATCGAGTGTTTACCGAGAAACATTTTTGATGCAATGCACTACAAGCACAGATGCATTCCAAAGTGGAGATGTCAAATAATCTAACAAGCAGCATGTTGTTGTTTCTTTAATTGGCTCCAGTTACTGAGACATTTCAAGAAGCAATTCTTGACTTGATGCTTTAAAAACACCAATGCATTCAAATGCATTGTTTATTAAATAATCATTTGTCATCTGTCTCAGCATCGCTCTCCCTCTTGTAAAGTTTAATAAGAAACATGTCATGCATTAAGAAGCATTAAAACCAGCAATGCAACTGTCATGCCAAACGATCTAACATCTATCTCTGTCTTGATTTCACCATTGCAATAAGAAACATGTCCTGACGTGATGAATTTAAACCACCAGTGCATTATGCAACTGTCATGTTAAACAATCAAGCATTTGTCAGCATCGAGTGCTCACCCAGAAACGTTTTTTGAAAAACAAACCACTAATGCATTAAAACATGTTCATCAAATAATCATGTCATGTCTCAGCATCTGTCTCTCTCGGCTTCACCAATGCATTAAAAAATGCACCTAACATCGGAATGTAGTGTTCTCTGAAAAAACACGTTTGTGTGTTGCATTAAAACCTCCAATGCATTAACAAATGCAACTGTTATATCAAACAATTTAACATCTCTCTCGAAAGTTGAACAAGTAAGTCTTGCATTAAAAAGCATGTCACACATTAAAACCTGCAATTCAACTGTCTCAACTGTCATCATCTATCAATCTCTGTCTTGATTTCACCATTGCAATAAAAGTATGTCTTTACATGATGAATTTAAACCACCAACGCATTAAAATAATGCAACTGTCATGTTAAACATTCTAACATCTCAGCATCTATCTCTCTCTATATTTCCTCGATTTCACAATTACAATTTTCATAAGAAACAAGTCTTGACAGGATGAATGTAAACCACCAATGCATTAATGCAACTGTCATGTTAAACGATCTAACATCTGTCAGTAGTGTTCTCTGAGAAATTGTGTGTGTGTGTGTGTGTGTGTACTGCACTAAAACCACTAATGCATTAAAAAAATGCAACTGTTTTATATCTCTCGACAGTTTAACGAGCATGGCTTGCATTAAAACCAGCAATGCATGCAACTGGCATGTCAAACGATCTAAGATCGGAAATAGCGTTCTCTGAGAAACCACCAACGCATTAAAAATGCAATTCTTATATCAAACAATTGAACATCTCTCTCGACAGTTTAACACTCCTTCTCTCATCTCATCACTCTATCTTTCCGTCGACTTCCCCAAGTTCACGTCCTGACTCGACGAATCGGTTAAACACGCCACTGTCATGCGTCACGTCAAACATCTCTGTCAGCATCTAGCGTTCAGCGAGAGGATTATTTATTTCATTTTAATTTTTGACGCGATGCATTACAAGCACCGATGCATTCCAAAGTGAAGCTGTCAAACCAGCAGCGTGCTGCGCTCGCTCTCTCTCCTCCAGACAGGAGAGTTGACGGGAGGTAATCCTCCATGTGAGGAGGCGGCACGGGCGCGGAGGCGTGTTGTTTTCCATTCAAATCCTTACTAGTCCTATAAAAAGCGGAACTCGGAGCTAGAAAGAAAGAGAGAGGTAGATAGAGAGAGAGAGAGGGAGAGAGACAGGGGGAAAGCGCGCAGAACGACACGGCTGTATCTGTGGAGATGGAGATGCTGCATGGATCCGCAGGTGTCCAAACGGCGCTGAAAAACGCCGCCGTGTGCGTAATGCTGCTTCCGCGCTTCCTTCTCGCCGCCGTGATGCTCTGGCTCCTGGATTTCTTGTGCATCCGGAGGAAGGTGCTCACGAAGATGCGAGAGAGCGACCTGAGCAGCCCCGACGATCCGCCGCTCTGCGTGTCCGACTCCAACAAGATGTTCACGCTCGAGTCGCTGCGCGCCGTGTGGTACGGCCACAAGCTGGACTTCTTCAAGACGGCGCATCTGGGCGGCGCGGCGCCCAACACCGAGGTGGTTCCGCTGGACAGCGCGTCGCGGAGAGGCGCGCAGCGGATCCTGGACTACGCCCGCGGGAGGAGACCCCTCATCCTGAACTTTGGGAGCTGCTCCTGACCGCCGTTCATGACGCGCCTCGCGGCGTTCCAACGCGTCGCGCGGCAGTACGCGGACATCGCGGACTCGCTGCTGGTGTATATCGAGGAAGCGCATCCTTCAGACGGCTGGGTGAGTTCCGACGCGCCTTACCAGATCCCTAGGCACCGCTGTCTGGAGGACAGACTCCGCGCCGCGGAGCTCATGAACCGCGAGGCGCAGGGGAGCGCCGTGGTCGTGGACACCATGGAGAACTCGTCTAACTCGGCGTACGGCGCCTATTTCGAGCGCCTCTACATACTGAAGGACGAGAAGGTCGTGTATCAAGGCGGCAGGGGTCCAGAAGGCTACCGGATCTCGGAGCTCAGAGACTGGCTGGAGCGCTACCGGAGCGATCTGGAAGCTTCTAAAGCGGCGACGGTGGTGCACGTTTAAGGCGGATGGATGCACTGATGTTTTCTTTCTTGCCCCACTCTCCCCTGCTAAAAAATATATAGACACCATCACAAAAATTGTAATGGTCGTACTGGTTATGTTAGCACACGTACGTCTGCAAGATGTATATGTTAATGACAAAGCATCTGCTGTGTACAGACGTCTGTAAGATGTCAGTTTTACATGCATTCTAAATTATAAACATCTTAAAGAGATCTAAAAGGAAACGTCCTATAGACGTATCGCTGATAAGCAATAAATCAAAAAAAAATATGTAAATGGACGTCTCCGTGATGAACGCGTGCTATCAGGGGATTGGGAGTTGTATTGGTTTGAATGGAAACAGTAATGGACCCTGTGGGTTTCTACTGGTAATTGGTCACCTTTTTATTGGTGGCTTGTTAAAAGCATTAAATCCTAATGGAATGTGTCCCAAAACACACTACAGAAACCCATTTTTAATGGTTCGAATGGTTAAAAGTTGATTGTCTGTAAGGGTATTTCTAGTGGAAACCATTTGAGTTTCTGTGATGGTTTCTATAGTTTTTTTCAGCAGGTCGTGTCCTTATCAAGTCCTTGGCTGCGTTTCAAGACCTACACTCTTAAAAATAAAGGTGCTTACACTCTTAAAGCGAGACACTGCAGGTGAATAGGGTAAAAAAACCGAAACAACTAATAGTTATCGCCTTACTTACCCAGTTGATTACATTGATAATTGCAAACAATTTTTTGTAATACAAGTTTTCTAAAATGTTAGGTTTAAATATGCAATTTTTTGCATACAAATCTAAGTCAGTTTTTCAAATTCTTGTTTAATTTTTTTTTTGACATATTAGAGTCAAATGTTTTCATCTCATTTTTGTCACTCCATAATTCAGAAAATACTTCGAACGGGCAGAAAACAATATACTTTCACAATTTTGTGGGGAATAAAATGTATATAATCAAGCAAATTATATATGAACAAAACCCTCTGTAAAAACCTTCAGGACAGGAACAGAAATGTAATGTTTGGTGTTTGCGAGTGCTACTGAAGAGGAGATTTATGGCTCGGCGTAGGAGAAAAAACTCCGGCCTTTTAAAATATGTATAGTAATTGAAATCTATTGACACAAATAGATAAAGTGCTATAAAAGAAACACTTAACAGTGTCTTTCGGATGTTTTCTTTCCACTACATTCTGAAAAAACACTGAAAAACCAAAAATCCCAAAACTTGACAGGTGCATGATAAAAACTGCAGTGTCTCTCCCCTTAAAAATAAAAGTTCTTTATTGGCATCAATGGTTCCACAAAGAACATTTACCATCCATAGAACCTTTTCATTCCACAAAAGCTTCTTTACAGTGGAAAAGGGTTCTTTAGATCATTGAAATGTTCTTCACTGGAGGGTTCTTTGTGGAACCAAAACTGGTTCTTCTATGACATCACTGTGAAATCCCCCTTTGGAAGCTTTATTTTTAAGACTGTAAAAGGTTCTTCACAGTGAGGCCATAGAAGAACCATTTTTGGTTCCACAAAGAACCATTCAGTCAAAAAAACATCTCTTTCTTACCTTTTTATCTACCTTTTCACAACAAAGAAGCTTTCGTGAAACAGAAACTGTGTTAAAGCTTCAGATGTTAAAGGTTCTTTATGGAACCATTGAGACAAAAAAGGTTCTTCTATGGCATCACTGTGAAGCGCCTTTATTTGTAAGAGTGTAGCGACTCGATGTATTTGCGAAAAGTTCCATTATAGCTTCTACAGATCGTTTCGGTCTACACTGTCTCAGCTACATTGAGATGTTCTCAAGAAGGTCTTGATGGAGCGTGCATTGAGCCAGGCTTTTCGGCCAGGGGTCCATGCACTGTAAAAGCGTTTTCTCAGGTAACCTAGAAATGACATTAGGTTACACCAATGAAAGCATTTTTAAGAGTTGCACATTTGACTTTTTTTACCGTGTGGACCCCTGGGGGCCCATGAAGGTACTCCAGGAGAAAACCGTTGATGGATGGATGTTTTTCCAGCTCGATCTCGTGTCTTTATATCGAAGTCATTAGCTGTGTTCAAAACTCAGTGACTGTCTGTGCACTTTTTACACTGTACGTTTCTTTAGATCACATTAGGAACGCTGTAGATGCTAAATGGCTCTTTGGAAATTACTACTACAAAAAAAAAGTTCTTGATGTCTCATTACAGGTTCAAGTGTTTTAAAAAAACCTTCAGGGTTTTCAACTGGCAGAGAAGAAATGCTGCTTAAACCATCTGAAAACATGAACTAATGATGTGCTTAGAATTACATTATGCTTATATTTGATATTTTATAAAGTGCTATTAAAAAAATAGCTTTCTATACTGAGTCTGTAAAGGTTGAAAACCCTTGAGCTAGAGGATAAAACACTCAGCTTAAACATGCGTTTTGTGCATCTAGATGCGCAGCTCGCCAGGTTTTGAACACAGCCGTCAAATCAGTGTCTTCAGCTGCTGCTACGGTCAAACACAATACTGCAAACGTCGTCGGGTTTTAGTTTCACGCATACAGTTATCTAAACAGATGTTTATGTGACCGCATGATAGCTGTTGTGCTTCATCTCTGTTGTTCAGGCCTACTTGTTTCATGTCAATCCAACCTGGCATTTTATTTGAGATATTGCAGAAACGGTATATCTATCTATCTGAAACATATCCCGTTTTATTTTTGTATGGTATCTTTCCCTTGTGAGTGTGTGTGTGAGTGTGTGTGTGTGTGTGTGTGTGTGTGTGTGTGTGTGAGAGGCCAAGAGGCCCTTTCATTGTACTCTGGAGTTATTGTGAAGATCGGTTTTTAAAAGGATTTTAACCAGAAAACCGATACTGATGTAATTTGACACTAGAGTACAGAACAGAGAAATGGCCTCCAGACGTATTGCCAAATGTCGTTTTGTAAATGGTGTATATTTTATTGAACACTTTTTTTAAATAAATGGTAGAGCACCCTCTAAATCGGGCTTATCTGTAATCTCTAGGCGAGTTAGACGCCTCAGAAATGTTGTGTGAGATACGGCATTATTAATACATTCCTGCTGGAATAATTGATTCATTGACACGCAAGACAAACTATGCTTTTTTGTGGCTGTAAGAAACTTTTGCATTTCCAAACTATATTTTGTTTTACATGACAAACGCATACATCATCTCTCATAAGTTTATACTTTTTTTAGCTGTAGGCATTGGGAGATTTTGAGCTTGAATATATTTAAAAATGCACATTTTAAAATTTAATTTCAAAACGCAAACACACTAGCCATAATTTGTAGTGTTTGTTAAGCCAAGCATCACTATGAATATTGCTGTAAATTAATATTTTAAATAAATGGTATAATATTAACACTTTTTTTATTTTAATAAATGTAACAAGTAAATAAAATAAGATACCAAATAACATACAAGATATATTTTCAAAACAAGCCCGGAGAGAGAGAACTAAGCATATTTTTGTCATATGTGACACTGGAGCACAAAATCAGTCATAAGGGTCAATTTTTCAAAATTGAGGTTTATGCATCATCTGAAAGCTGAATAAATTATCTTTCCATTGGTGTATGGTTTGTTAGGATAGCACAATATTTGGTCGAGATACAACTATTTGAAAATCTGGAATCTGAGGGTGCAAAAAAATCTAAATATTGAGAAAATCATCTTTAAAGTTGTTCAAATGAAGTTCTTAGCAATGCATATTACTAATCAAACATTAAGTTTTGATATATTTACGGTAGAACATTTACTAAATATCTTCATGGAACATGATCTTTACTTAATATCCTAATGATTTTTGGCATAAAAGAGAAATGTATAATTGTGACCCATACAATGTATTGTTGGCTATTGCTACAAATATCCCCCAGCGACTTAACACTGCTTTTGTGCTGCAGGCTCACAGATATCATTATCTGACCTTTTGCCTCTCTGATTGGGGTTCGGTTGCCCAACCGAAATAAGACAGAGGTCAAAGGTTGTGGAACAAAACAGGGTCAAGATAGCAGAAAGACTGACGTTCATCAGGTGCAAACACAAACAACACAGATAACACTAACGCAGACAGTGTGGACTGAAGATTCAGATTGTGTTTTAAAATCTCTCTAACAGAAAAACAGTAGCATCATTATTCCATTTCACCTACAAATCCCAAAAGACGCTTTAGCTTTCCCATTATTTACATGCTACACTTCCCAAAAGATCAGCCTGGGAAGCAGCTAAGACCAGCAAATCAGCTTAGGCTGCTTGAAGATGTTTTTGTCAGCAGGGTGTTCATTAGAAACATGCTTTAAAAACAGCTTTAAAGTCAAAACTACATGCACGGGAGATTTGTGCACAATACGAGGAATGAGGATGCATTATGAAAATAAACCAATGTCATAATATTTGAGTTCAGTTCACTTCCACATTTTTTTTTTCAATGTATTAAAATGTTGTGTGCAATTGAATCTGTTGCTTGTCGTTTCTTTGTAATTAATTGCAAAATTTACTAGCAATTTCTGAGAGAAAGTTAAATCCACCAAATTAGTTTTAATTTATTTATGCATGTTGAAAAAAATACTTTTTCAGTGTTTTTGCTTCAACTTTGTAATTATTTGTTACATTCACTGAAATAAATGGTCATTGCTTCAAAACTAACAAAAATATAATACAAAAATGTATAATAATGCATAACAATGATAATCAGGTTTTCTGGACAGCTGTATAATGAAATATTTAATGTATCTCAATTAATGCATTACATTTCATAGTTCTAAAATTAAAATACAAATAAAATGCTAATTATACTGTAAAATGTAAAGATGTGATAATAATATAATATTGCTTATATTTGTGAAATGTACACTAAAATTAAATACAAATTAAATATTAATCAAATTAACTGTAAATTGAAAAATATATATTTTAATTATTAATGAAATTGACAAGCAATTTCTGAGTGAAAACTTTTTTCAGTGCACTAGATTAAAGTCCTTTGCACATTTATGTAATATTTGACATGATAATTATGTAAACAACACTGTTCTAAGCAAATAATGAAAGAAACGTGTTGTATAGCCTGAAGGCACAGCATAGAAATAAAAATAAAACTTTTTTTTTTTACATTTATGCTTATATTAATGCATTTTTCAGATGCTTTTATCCAAAGTGACTCCCAACAGAGGAGTTCATCAGAAAGAAACTTCACTTTTAGACATCCCAGCCTAACCTTACAACGAAACAAGAACATGTCCTCCCTACGGTTTCTAAAATAGCAGTGAAAGCGTGTCCTGTGGCCAAAGGAAAGAGAAGCAAACAAGCTTCCTGTCATCTGATGTCATGCCTGACAACTGCATCCCGCGTTACCATGGGAACCATGTTGCTATGAGATCAATCTCTTTGCGCCACCGAAGAGAGACGGAGCATCTTTGTTAAAAATGAGCGACGCACCTCACACTCATCACATCTGGCCATCAGACCGCATTATCAACCGCGCTTTCATTCTGAATTTGCATTTCTATTGCAGATTTTTACTTGCAGGTAGCATAGCATACTACTTGACAATATTATGAGAAGCTGCTCGCTACATACTAAGTAAGGCCGAAACATGAGTATTCAAACACACACACACACACACACACACACACACACAACGTCACTCATAAAAGTATATAATTTACTTATTTAAATAAATATGTTAAGTATTTTATATACAGTATATGCACACACACGCACAGTACTGCTCAAAATTTTGGAACAATTAAGATTTACATTTTTTTTTAAAGAGTCTCTGTTGTTCACCAAGGGTGCATTTATTTGATCGAAAATGCAGTAAAAATTGTGAAATATTATTAGAATGTAAAACAGCTGTGTTCTATGTGAATCTCTGTTAAACTGTAATGTATTTCTGTGATGCGCAGCTGTATTTTCAGCATCATTCCTCCAGTCTTCAGTGTCACATGATCTTCAGAAATCAGTATAATATGCTGATCTGCTGCTCGAGAAACATTTCTGATTATTATCAATGTTGAAAACAGTTAATATTTTTGTGGAAACCGTGATGCATTTTATTTTTCAGGATTCACAGATGAACAGAAAGTTCAAAAGAACGGCATTTATTTGAAATATAATTTTTTGTAACATTATAAATATCTTTACTGTCACCTTCGATCAGTTTAATGCATCCTTGATGAATATATTAAAGAATATCCACAAAAATATTAAGCACCAAAAATCATTTTCAACATTAAGAAATGTTGACTGGAGTAAAGATGCTGAAAATTCAGCTTTGATCACAGAAATCAATTATGGTTTACAATATCCTAAAACAGAAAACAATTATTTTAAATTGTAATAAAATTTCACAATTTTTACTTTATTTTTCCTTTTTTTTTTTAAATGCAGCCAGTCAAAAAAATATTCCAAACTTCTGACCAGTACTGTTTGCATATATAAAATAATTAACATATTTGTTTAAATAGCCATAAATACATTATATACATTTTATATTCAATTATAAATAAAAAAATCAATTATAAAAAAAGACAATAATTATTCTAAACTTTTCACCGGTATAGTAAAACTGTTACATCAAGTTAAAGAAACTTTATATCATTCATTATTTGTAATAATTTAATCACATTTAATTAACTAATCCGTTATGCAGGGCACAACTGAAACGCATCAGAAATGCACACAAGTTTTCTGCATCTCTCCAAGAATTTCACGTCTAATTTCGATGCTGCTTTTCTGCCACAAGCAACATCCGGCAGATATGAACTCGTTGAGATGAGATATTCTCAGTTATGTAAAGTCCCACATTTGCAGCGTCAGATGTTGCTTGGTTTCTCTCTGGGAGCTCTTTAGCATCTATTGAAAGAAACCGCATTCATCTGCTCCACGAGGAATGAAGCAGCTCTTCTAATGCAAGCGGCATGATGCCCTTAATCGAGACGCGGAGCTGGCAGCTCTTCCCGAATCCTCCCACATGCCCCGAGGTTACTCTGCATAACCGTGACGCATGTCCAGCAGAGGTGGAGGATCCCGGGAGAGACGTGTGCGTTCATCTGGATATCTATCGGCTTTAATGCACAGAGAAAATCTGCTTATTTCCTCTGCTGACCCCGGCGTGACCCCTGCTTTCCGCCCATCTGCAGCGGCAATTACGTGTCAAGGGTGCATTGCATGAACAACATGCACAATACTGTTTAATCCCTGTTCTGACTATGCTTTTTTTTTACCGAAATGTATTTGAAGCATACTGACTGACTGACTGCAAATAAGCTTTTTTGTTGTTGTTTGTTTTGGACAAATTATATTTGTGAATGCATTTCATTTTATGCTTTTATATACACATACACATTATATATACATTCAGTTTAAACAGTATTCAAAAAAATTGTTATAATAATATAAATGAAATAAAGTAAATTATATATATATATATATATACCGTTTGATATCAGAACAATTTTTAATGTTTTTTAAAGAAGTCTCTTCTGCTCATCAAGGCTGCATTTATTTGATCAAAAATACAGAAAAAAATTTAATATTGTGAAAAATTATTATGACGTAAAATAAAGTTTTTTTTATTTTAATATACATTAAACTCTAATGTATTTCTGTGATGCGCAGCTGTATTTTCAGCATCATTCCTCCAGTCTTCAGTGTCACATGATCTTCAGAAATCAGTATAATATGCAGATTTATTATCAGAGCTGAAACTGTTGCTGCTTCATATTTTTTGGGAAGCTGTGATACTTTGTTTCAGGATTCTTTGATGAATAAAAAGTTAAAAAGAAGAGCATTTATTTAAAATAGAAATATTTTCTAACAATATACTCTACCGTTCAAAAGTTTGGGGTCAGTACATTTTTATTCTTTCTGTTTTGAAAGAAATTAAAACTTTTATTCAGCGAGGATGTGTTCAATTGATAAGAAGTGATAGCAAAGATTTATATTTTGAATATAAAATGTTTATTTTCTTTAATATCATTTGTACATGAACACACATTTTTAGAAGTCATTTACAATGCCAAAAAAATTGTTTTTAAATTAAATATGCAAGTAATGTTAATCAAAATACGTAATGAAATATAATAATTTGTACATGCAGCCTCCATCATGCTTGCAATTTCCTTGCTGAAATATATATATATTTATTTTATATATTTTATTTTTAAATAATATACATGTGTGTATATATATATATATTTTTTTTTTATGCATATAAATTTTTTTGTATTTAAAAAAAATAATAAAAGCAAATAATGTATCATCTAAATATTTACATTTATATAAATATATTTGGCATTATGTATGAGCAACATAATGGCCATTTTTTGTGTATTTTAAAACGTCAGAAATGCGTATTGTTGTCATGTGAGATTCCTGGGAATAAATGTAATAAGGAACTGCGGAAATCTGGTTGTGCTGTAAGCGTTAGTAGATTGTGAGGGCAACGAAGGTTTTCTGAGGTTAACTTCCGTTCTGCTGATAATATCCAGTAATCCAGCAGATACGGGGAACAGCGCAGATCGAGATTAGTTCTTCATCCACAGCGCGGGAACCACGCTTGATCCTAAACCTCAGCCTGTAATACACTGATGGCCTGAAACCACTCGTGTGTCAGATGGACTCGCTGTGAACCCACAGACACTGCTGTGTTTTGTCTTGCCGTTAGCTGTGGCTTCTTCTTTATCATTTGTGTCCCTGCAGCACAAAAGCAGTGTTGAGTCGCTGGGGGATATTTGTAGCAATAGCCAACAATACATTGTATGGGGCACAATTATACATTTCTCTTTTATGCCAAAAATCATTAGGATATTAAGTAAAGATCATGTTCCATGAAGATATTTAGTAAATGTCCTACCGTAAATATATCAAAACTTAATGTTTGATTAGTAATATGCATTGCTAAGAACTTCATTTGAACAACTTTAAAGATGATTTTCTCAATATTTAGATTTTTTTGCACCCTCAGATTCCAGATTTTCAAATATTGTCAGATCCTAACAAACCATACATCAATGGAAATATTATTTATTCAGATTTCAGATTATGCATAAATCTCAGTTTTGAAACATTTACACTTATGACTGGTTTTGTGCTCCAGGGTCACATATTTACAGTTGCAATATCAACTTCAAAATAAGTGGCATTGACTTAAAAAAAAATAAAACACACATTACAACTAAGGTTTCAAAATATAAAAATTCATATATCGTTCAAAATGAAGACAAACTGTCATAATACAACATAAAACGTAAAGGTTTGTATGTGAACACATTTTAAGATTTATAATCATTAGGCTATGTATTTTTATTTATATTTTATTGAATTATTTGCAAAAATGTATTTAAAGCACACTGTAAATAACGTAAAATATATTATGAAATGTTTTTTTTGACAAAGCTTTGTATATAGACACATCATTTTATGATTCATGGGCATTTCATGTATTATTTTAACAAAAAGTATTTTAAGTACACTGCAAATAACGTCAAAATATATAATAAAATGTTTTTTTACAATATATATTTTATGATTTATAATAGTTTTATGTATTTTAACAATGTATTTGAAAATATATGTGTGTGTGTGTGTGTGATGACTGAAGTGTGTGTGTGTGTGTGTGTGTGTGTGTGTGTG